>NW_015388052.1:0-2768 GCF_001527695.2 Protobothrops mucrosquamatus
AAGAGGTCAGGATGACTAAGTACAAAGGACTCCTTCAAAGGACATTATAAAGATGAAAGAGTTTCTTAGATGTGGCATGCATTGTAGAGCTATAAGATGCAGAGTTTGAAACCAGGCCAGGGTGCTCCTGGAAACCAATCCATTAGGGAAGGATCCAGGAGGCCCGTTTGCAAACGCTTCTCTTCTCTTCTCTTCTCTTTTTATTCTTTTTATGTTATTCTCCAATAAACCTTTGTTTTGTTAACCAGACTTGTCTTTGTATTGTGAGTATCAAAATTTGGGGTTTTTACATCTCACAAGAGTAAGAATTAAAGTGTTATATTCACACTGAGTAAAACACTATATTGAAGTAGCCAAGATCAAAGAGAGATTTGGCTTTGGAAGAACTTGAATTCATCTCCTTTTATTTTATGGTTGGTTGCCTCAGCAAATGCTTGCATGTGGAACGGTGATTAATGTATACCTACTATAGTGAATCACAAAACATCACAAGCAGGAGTATCTGCATGAATTGTAATTTAAAGTTATGCCCAAAGGTGATGTACATGACCGATCTCACTACCAGCTTCTGTGGCTACTCTGACACACCATGACCATTTATGCATTTTTTAAAGTACAGGTAGTCCTCAATTTACAACCATTAATTTGATGATCATTCAAAGTTTCTGTCATGGTTCCGACTAACAAAACACTTCAAAGAACTTTCAGGCATTGTTTATTCTAAGAAGTCTTTAATCGTGAAACAAAGTGTCGGCACAGTATGGTGGATGCCAAGATCTGAATTCCCCTCCCTTCAGCACATAATATCTGGCATAATTCCCTCCTCTAATTAGCAGTCATAATCACATTCTCCAATCAGTTTGAAGGGCAAAGCTTCCCTTCCATTCTATAATGCGCCATTTCTGATCTTATTCAAAACAACTGGGGAAAACATACTTCCTCTACCCCCCCCCCCAGCATCTTCTAATTCTAAGAGCAAAGCAAAGTAAAGGAAAAGGCTGCCTCTTTATATTGTCAAAACAAAAACACTCAATGTTTTCAGTCTTGACAGTTTCAACAACAGTGAAAAACATGATGTCAACCTTCAAATGAATTGCGCTGCAGCCATCTTCACTTCATTTTCAGTTGCTACAGTGATGGGAGTAGGGAGATGTATTCTCTTAGTTTAGACACAACAATAACTATTCTGTAGGAACCAAGGTCAAGTTACCTAAGTTTTGGCGAGATGAAGTTTCCGTTAGAAGGCCTACCAAAGTAGTTAATTGGGGATTATGTTTTATGGCATACTGCAGGGGTAGAGAGTTCAACTTTTTACTTTATTACCTTGGGGGGGGGGGAATTTCAGTCTTGGTTTCACCTTTGTTCGTGCTGAAACTATGTAGCAATTAACAATTGTTCTTTGAGTAAAGCAATTGCCTTGGAGTTCTTATTTCTATTGGTCTTATCTATCAGAACCATGACACTAAACCAAAATGCCAAAAAATCTCTAAGCCAAGGGGTCCTGAGCCTGAGAGTTCCCCTCAGAGAAACTGACACTGAGAGAAGAAGTGTGAAAGTATCTGTACTTTTCCAACATTTCAGGGTAAGTATTCGTTTAAGTATGAATCAATCAAAAGACTCTACCTTGTTAATTCTTTTCCTTCTTAATCGAACTTCTTTATAAAAGGGGGAAAGGAGTGGTAGGCAAATATTACAGGATGACCAACGGAAACATTTCTAACTTCCCCAAGGAACCTCACATGTATAACAAGAGACTAATATTGCAGAAGTACAATATAGTCCTTATTTAGAAGCAACCGGAATTTAGAATAGGCAAAATTCAGAATGGGAGTTGAATGAAAAAGAAATAACTCCAAGGAAAACAATACCAGTATCTCCTCTTCTTATTTGCCCGTATTGAACTACAATAATCCCATACCTTCTCTATCTGAAGAAGATAGTGATCAATGAAATCTTGTGGCTCATGCAGACAGCTGGATTCCTTGTGTTTCTCTATTTCCTGCTTTGCAAAGGAATTGATCACCTCTATCGAAGCCAAGAAATCCTGGTGAGGGCCCGGGAGATAGTTCATTAATCGTGGGAACATAATAAAAATCTAATAGAAATGGAAAAGGAAAAGGCTGTTTATTTATTTCCCAAATAGAACAAAAGAGGACTCTCAGCAGTTTACAGTAATAGACAGCACTTAATAACCAAAGAAAAACATTGCAAGCACATTGAAACATGGCAAACTTTACATGGTGTCAGGCCTCAAAAGTCCTCCAGAAAAGCTGTTTCCAAATTCGTCCAGAAAAAATCAGGTTAGGGGCAGATAGATTATTTTAAAGCTAATATAAAATTCTCTTATTCTCTCATTCTCTCCAGGAGCCTTTGTAAATATGGTAACCTATGGCTAACTGATTTAATAAATTAGACCAACTGGATTCACATGCCAGGCTAAATAATGAATTAACTACATGGGTTGGATTTTCGGTCTGCTAGTTTTTCATAACAGAATAACAGAGTTGGAAGGGACCTTGGAGGTCTTCTTATCCAACCCACTATTCAAGTAAGAGACTCTATACCATTTCACAGGGCTTTTTTTCTCAGAGAAAAGGTGGTGGAACTCACCTCCCTCCCCTGGCCACGCCCCCACCCAAACCTGGCCACGCCCTCATCAAACCCTAGGACCGCCCCTTTAGAGAACAGGAATGCAAGTAAAATTTGGGAGGGGCTATAAAAGTAAATGTATGGAATTACATAAAAAGCAATGCAGTACATGTGCAAAA
>NW_015388052.1:3375-17597 GCF_001527695.2 Protobothrops mucrosquamatus
TGCTCGGGCAGGGTCGCCTAGGAAACGGGCCAGGGGCGCGCCGACCGAGCCTCCCTATGGCCGCGGTTGTGAGCCAGGCAGGGGCAGAGAGCTGCGAGTGCGAGCGCGCCCCCCCAGATGTTGCGCCCGGTGCGGCCGGCCCGGAAAAAGGTGCCGGAACGCGGTTCCGCCGCGTTCCGGCTGAAAAAAAGCCCTGCCATTTCAGACAATGACTGGCCAATCTCTTCCTTAAAATCTACAGTGGTGGAGCATCCACAACATCTGGAGGCAAGCCATTCCACTGCTGAATTGTTCTCCCTGTCAGGAAATTTCTCCTTAGTTCTAGGTTGGTTCTCTCCTTGATTAATTCCCATCCATTGCTTCTTGTCTTGTCTTCAGGAGCTTTGGAGAATACATTGACCCCCTCTTCTTTGGGGCAACCTCTTAGATATTGTACTGCTAGCATGGCACCACTACTCCTTTTTTTCACTAGATTACATATAACCAGTTCCTGCAGCTGTTCTTCATATGTTTTAGTCTCCTGCCCCCTAATCATTTTTGTTGCTCTTCTCTGCACTCTTTCCAGAGTCTCAAGATATTTTTTATATCATGGCAACCAAAACTGGATGCAATATTCCAATTGTGGTCTTATCAAGGCCTTATAAATCTTTATTCTGTTAATGCAGCCTAGGACTGCATTGGCTTTTTTGGTGGCTGCAGCAGAAGAATTTCTGCTTGGAAGCCATGGGCTTAAATCTTAATGAAGCAGACATTGGTTTGCTATTAAGAAAAATTTGAAAGACGTGTTCAATGACAGACTGACCCAAGAAGTGCTGGACCATCTTTTCTAGAAGCGTTTAAACACGGGATGGACAGCCATCTGCTAGTGATACTGAAATAATGGATTCCTTCCTGGGCAGAAACACTTTGGTGTAGTTGTTAATCCATCAGCCTAGAAACTCAGATATTCTGAGTATTTGTCCCAACTAAAGCACTGTCAGTTGGGTGACACTAGACAAGTCCCTCTCTCTTAGCCCTAGAAAGTGGGCAATGGCAAACCACTTCCGAAATCTTGACAAGGAAACGGCAAAGACTTGTCTTGGCTACTGGGGATAATAGTACAATAGATGATTTCCAAGGCTTCCTCCATGGATTCCATTCATGATTACATGAAAATATTAATGAAAACAGTTTTGTCTCTTTAACAGAAAACATGACTCACCACATAAAAAAAGCTACCACCGAATTTCACAATAATTTCTAATGCTTGAATTAGCTTCTGGATGTTTTCATCTTCAGGAGCAAACTGATGTCCAAAACTCAAAGCACATATGACATTAGTAACTGCATTTATTACTGGCATTGAAGGGTCAAATGGCTGTCCTGCAAATGAAGATATTTCATAATCAATTATTAAAGAACAGGACTTCTATGCAATGAACAACGTTATTGGGAACTGCAATTGTTTCAAAAAAAAATTTAAAAAATTTTTTTAAACAAATTTTATTAGTTTTTTTGACTCTTACAAGAAAGTGCTCAAGACACACCGTGGTGCTGGGGCAATCAAACATCCAACAACAAAACCACATAAAATAACCCAAGTAAATACATTAAATATTCCCTCTCTATTTCCCTCAAACAATATAACATATTTAAAACAATCCATTTCTACATTGAATTTCTGTAAATCCTAATCCTGTTTTTAAACTTCATTAATTTACAATTACCATAATCCACTTAGGCCTTAAATAAACATATTATCACTTCGGGTATCCCTTCCAAATGTATTCTAATTCTTAACCTCCTAAACTTAATTTTATCACACATCTCTCTTGTTTCTTCTTCCACTACTCAATATTTATCAATGGAAGACACCCCATCCTCTGTATTGGGCGTCTGGCTGTTTTGTCATTAAACCCTTGTTGCTTCAAAAGTTCAGTCTCAATCTTTGGTTCTTCTGATCCTCGAGGATATAGATGAAATGCTTGTAAGTTAAAATAGATTCCTCTTTAATCTCAATTAGTTCTTCTTCTAGTATGTTTTGATTTATAGCATAGTCAGATGAGGTCTGAAAACCAGTTTGAAGGTTTGGAGAATTTGGGGTAAGGCTTCTGGCTCTAATTTCTGTAACTATCTCTTTCATTTTAGTGCATACTTCTTCAGTGGCTTCATAATTTTTTTCCAATATAAGTTTACAGTTTAGTTGTAAGTAAGGTTTCTCCATTTTAATAGTAATTGAAGAGAGTCCCTTTTATCTTTTAGTGGAGGCTATATATAAACAACATCCACCCCCACAATTTCCCACAGCTGGATCAGCTTATCTTTTCTCTTCAAGAATAGTTTGAAGGTCAAGTCCACCTCCTCTCCAAGGAAAAACAGACAATTGCAATATTAACTTTTCCCCACAAGATGTCCTAAGTAGGTTACAAAATCTTTCCCCGACACCATTTTTTTTCCTTTTCTCTCTCTTTTAAAGGAAAAGGTGGAAAAATAAATATTCTTCCAGTATAAAGTGATAGTGAAGCTCTAAAAAATTTTTTCTTTTTTTCTGTACCCCAAAGTAAATGGAAATAAAATATAGTCACTGAAATTACTTAATCTGTCCTTTTATTCAGGTGCCTTTCTTCCCACGCATACAAATGCCGCTCTTTCAAGGCAGGGAATTAATTCCAATGGAGCTTTTAAAGGCAAAAAATAAAATACAGTGAAGAGAGGAGAAGGAGAGGTCTCACCTGGATCATCCGCAGTCGGTCTTTCACGCTTAGATGTACCTGTGACTTTTGGCTGGTGCAGCTAAGGAATCGGCCATCTTGCAGGACGATCTTTGCTCTGTCGGCCCTAATGAGTTAGCTGGAGCTGCGGAAGAAGCTGCCGCCCTCCCGCAGTCACCAGCAAGCCTCCTCCTCGGTGGTCGCCCCACCAGGGTGACTTTCGACCCACCAGGGGGTCTACCGGCAAAGAAAACACAGCCGGTGGAGAGACAAGTCTCTTCATTCAAACAGAGTCACCGCGAACCAGAACCGGAAGTGAAATTTTTTAAAAAAAAATCTTATCAAATACGTCTGTTCTTGTTTGAAATACACAGAATGGAAAAAAATTCTGCAGACACTTGAGCGATTAGCCCAAATTGCATACCTTTTGTTTTTTTAAATGTTTCCACCAACGTTTGAGCTGCATCTTCTATTTGATGCTCAATGCTTTTCTTCCCCAGGCCCAGCTTCCTCAGAGTAGTGATGCCAATGTGTCGCTGCTGTTTCCAGACGTGGCCATTGGAGTAAGTAATACCTGAGGGCATCAGCAGAGAATGATAAGTGATTCCTGAGGACATTCATGTTAAAAAATAAAACAGGTCTAGTTCTTGCAAACATCTCTATGAATTTCAGGTGGGAATACCAAGCCTTTGTGCAATGTTGCCATTCTGTAAGATTCTGGCTATGTTAATTTTTATTATAATATTTATTCATGTTGGGAGTCACATGGACACTGAGAGACACGTGTGGGATGGTGACCACAGTTGCAGTGCTTGCCAGCCTCTATCTTATATGATGCACATCAAAAGCTTCTAAGATGATGTAAAGGTTCACGTACGAGAACATGTTATAGGCACAAGCGACAGGAACTTCTCAGTAGTAATAGAATCCATTTGTAACTTCCTCCTACAAGATCTATGGAGATTCTCAGTCATCCTTGTCATGGTTGTCCCAAAGGTCCTTTTTCAGGAGGCAGCTGGACTTTCTTGTTTTTATTTGAAGACGTTTCACTTCCCATCCAAAAAGCTCCTTCAGCTCTGACTGGATTGTGGGGAATGGAAGGATTTATACTCCTTGCAGACTGCTAGTCATTTGCATTCTTGTAGAGAGTCATTGAGGCCATTTGGAGGTTTACCTGTGTCCTCAGGGTCACCTGAGTAGTGCAAATGTGTGTGGAGCCTTCTTGGCTGCAGGATGTTTTCTGCCCTGTGTCCCTTCACTGTTGAAGACAGGTGCGGGCTGTTGGGGATGAGTCTGTGTTGTCTGCATCTCAAACTGAATCCCTGGATTACCGAGAATCTCCATAAACATTTGCAGACATTTCATTCCCCAAACTAGATAACATCATCAGTTCAGTTCTCTCTTTGACAAGTTTCCATCCATTACAGGTAGTCCTTGACTAACACCAGTTTGTTTAGTGACAGTTTGAAGTTACAATGGCACTAAAAAAAGGGACTTATGGCCACTTTCACACTTACAACCATGCAGCATTCCCATACTCATGTGATGCTTTGCAACTGGTTCATATTTATCTCAGTTGCAGTGTTGTGCGATCATGTGATCCCCTTTTGAGACTTTCTGACAAGCAAAGTCAATGGGGAAGCCAGTTTCATTTAACAAACGTGTTACTAATTTGACAACTGCAATGATCCCTTAACAACTGTGGCAAGAAAGGCTGTAAAATGGGGCAAAATTCACTTAACAAATGTTTCATTTAGCAACATAAAATTTGGGCTCAGTTGTGGTCGTATGTCAAGGATTACCTGAACTACTTGTCCTGTCCTATGGTCCCTAAAGAATACCTCAAATCCTTCTTTATGACAGCCCCTTATGTACTGGAAGACGTCCTCCCTAATCCTTCTCTTCTAGACATACCTGTCATCATACGATTTAACCTCCAGGCCCTTTATCATTTTTGTTCTCTTCTCTGCACATGTTCCAGGGTTTCAATATCTTTTTTGTATCGTGGTGACCAAAACTGGATGCAGTATTTTAAATGTGGTCTCACCAGAGTGATGTAAAGCAGTGCTATCAGTTCTCAGTGTCTTGATGGTACACTTTGGTTGATGCAGCCTAGAACTACATTGGCTTTTTTGGCAGATGCCGCAAATTACTGGCTCATACTTATGAAGTAGTCCCGTAGGACACCTTGATTCCTCTCACAAGCACTACTTTTGAGCCAGGTACCACCTTTTCTATATTTATGCATTTGTTTTTTCCTGGCTAGATGCAGGACCTTATGTTTCTCACCTTCGAACTATATCTTGTTGGATAAGGACCAATGCCCACGTCTGTCCATCTTGAGCCTCATCTTCTCAAGGATTGGCTATTCCCTCTAACTTAATTTCATCTTCATATCTGATGAGTTTTCCTTCTATCCCATCTATCCCCTCTATGAGTTTCCCTTCTATCTCCTTGGAGTAAAAATAAATAGAGTTTAAAATACATACTTCCATTCTCTTTAAAGGATGGCGGAATAAAAATTCTAGCAAGTGAAATAATGTTCACGACATGGCAGTGATGATGACCCTTTTGTGGTCATTGTGTCAAAAATTCACAAAATGTCTAACTTGACTCTGCTTTGCCAGTTAGACCTTCTGCCCCAGCCCCTGGTGCCTCTCAGAAAAACTGCCTATCACAAGACCTTAAAGGGTGGAAACCTTGGAGAATGCACACCTTGTTCTTGCATGTTTTTGGATGACCCAGAGGCTGCATGAAAGAAGGACCCTCTTGCGGGATTTTCAGAGGGTCTGGAGGCCTGGTGTGTCACCTGTGACATGCATGTCATAGGTTTCCAATCACCACATTAGGGGGAGATTTCTAAATATTTCATGTGTGTTTAGTTCTAACCACCTTCTTCCCCTCCCACCTCCCAGAGTTAAACAGAGGTATTAATTATCCTTAAAAAGCAGAGTATTGCAATCTTGAACTTTTGTCCATCTGCATAGAATAGAGTTTGATGTCTGCCTTCGGTGGTCTTCTCCTGACCATTCTGGAACACTATAATGAGTTGCCTAATGCTTACAAACAACTTACAAACACAATTAGGACCAGAATGTCTATTGTTAAGCAAGGTGGTTGTTAAGTGACTCATGACCAATTTTATGACCTCTTTTGAGATGGTTGTTAAGCTAAGTCATTGTTTTTAGTCCATTGAAACTTCAAATGGGCTAAAGAAAAACAGAACTGGTCTGTTGCTTAGTGGTCCAAAGTCCTCTTTTCTAATGAAAGCAATTTTTGCATCTCATTTGGGAACCAAGGACCCAGAGTCTGGAGGAAGAATGGAGAGGCACACACTGCCAAAAGCACCAAAACCTAGTTCAATGACCGTGGGATTACTGTGCTCGATTGGCCAGCAAACTCGCCTGACCTGAACCCCATATAGAATCTATGGGGCATTGCCAAGAGAAAGATGAGAGACATGAGACCGAACAATGCAGAAGAGCTGAAGGCCGCTATTGAAGCATCCTGGTCTTCCATAACACCTCAGCAGTGCCACAGGCTGATAGCTTCCATGCCATGCCGCATTGAGGCAGTAATTGCTGCAAAAGGGGCCCAAACCAAGTACTGAGTACATATGCANATTTTCTGAGATTGTGGATTTGGGGTTTTCATGAGCTGTAAGCCATAATCATCACAGTTATGACACATCACGGCTTGAACTATCTTGCTTTGCATGTAATGAGTCTATCTCATATATTAGGTTCACCTTTTAAGTTGCATTACTGAAATAAATGAACTTTTGCACGATATTCTAATTTTTCGAGTTTCACCTGTATGTGGGTAGTCAGTATGAAATTGGTGCCTTTTGATGGGTTGGCCATAGAGAGAGAATTTTTGAAAATCAAATCTGAAGGAAGAGGCAAAATTTGAAAAAAAAAGAGGCAAAATATGAAACAAAGGAAAGGACTGAAGAGGTAAAGGAAGATTGGGAAAGATTTTGTCAAAATTTCATGGGGAAGATGAGAGCCTGAAAAAAAGCACATAGATATTTAGTGAAAAAAAGAGTAATGTATGAATGTAAAATGCAGTTGAGACATATAATAATTTGGTGTAAACTGGATTATAGCAGTATTTTTTTCTTATCTCATGAGTTGAAATCATTTTGTTAATTATCCCTTACTTTCCTCCCCCCCCCCCCCCATGCAGTGGTGGGATTCAGCTGGTTCGCATTGGTTTGGCAGAATGGATAGCTAAAATTTTTTGAGTTTGGAGAACCAACTTAAGGCACACTGCTTCTGGAAGTCCGTTCTAGGCTTCGGAGGCCTGGAGGAGGCCTCCCAGGCCTAAAGTGGCCTGCCAGAAGTGCATGGATGCCATTTCCGGAAGTCTGTTCTAGGCCCCGGAGGCTCAGGCCTGCATCCATGCAGAGAACCAGTTGTTATGCATATTATTCACACAATTTGTAACAGTGTGATGGTAATTTACACAATTCCTTACTATTTGCACTTACCTCTTTTTTTCCCCAAAGCGGTGATGAAAGCATTATCTGGTCTATCAGAAAATTCCTTTGGGAAGCTGGTCATTACTTCTTTTACAGTTTTGAATCCAGACAGCACTACTATAAGGTCAGGCCCAACCCACATGGTGTATATATTTCCATATCGTTTTACAGGCTGCCAAGTGAATCAAAGTTGAGAAATGTTATAATCAAATAAAACAGATTTATAAGGGCTCCTTGGTGCTTTCTGAGCTTGCTTGTTTTCATTTCTTTCGTTTAATTACCCCAAATAGGTAACACCATCAGTGCTAATAAGGAGTGCTGTTTGCTGTCAGTTTATGTTCTAATGTCTTTCATATCTGGTTAGATGGGGGCAGTCTTAGAGATTCTTCAGTGGGGCTGTTTACTAATGGCTCTGTGGCAGTTCCTTGATTGGGGTTTTGCTTACTTGATTATTGGTCTAAAGTTGACCTTGGAGTTAATCTATGCTGATCTGGGTGCTAATTACTGGTGGAGAGGTGCTCCAGTCTCTTTCTCTTCTAAGCTGATTGATTGTCTCCTTTGCATAGTTGTGATGACGGAGGGGACAGCACAAAGGCAATGCAGACAACTGGCAAAGTAAACAGTTCTTTAATGGTTGCAAATTTCCTCCAAATGCTCCCACATTTGCTGGCAAGCCTCCAACCCAAATACCCACACACACCTTCCAGCCGACTCTAGCTAAAGGCAGTTTCAATACAGCCTGATTAATATAGAAATGTCCTCAAGGCCATAAAGATAGCAAACCAAACAAAACATCAACTTAATGAGTCTCCTTGAATCTCAGCTTGCCTGCACCGTTTGCAAAGAGAAAACTCAAAATGCAGTTTGAAGTCGTAATTCAAGAAATCCACGTGGTCACCCGGTCTGGTCATCAAGGTGTCCAGGTTTTCCAAAGGCATAGAACAAGAACAACGATACACACTTTCCCAAGATTCAATGTTTATTCCCGACAAAGTCCTCACCTCACAGCAGCTCCTTATATCTCAATCCCCAGGTGTGCCTTGTGGGGTGGGGCGGGATGATATTTTACTAGGTTAATATATTTTTCTACAGTTATGTTACAGAGAAAATAATTGAGAATGATTTTATATATTATTTGTTAATTATTTAGAATGAAATACCTTACGAAAATAATCTTCACGAAACAAAATCCCGTAAGCCCACAAGGTCCCAACGAGAGGTAGAGCCAAAGGACCAGGAGGCAAATGTCTTTGGGACCAGAGTTGTCTCAGGAAGAGGAGAATCAGCAGACAAAGCAGCAAAACACACAAAAATGTTCCCATCGCCATCATTGTCCTGCTGGGTTATTTTTTCTTCGATTCTCACTAGTGGATCTGAAGATGGTTGTATCCTTTTGTCTGATGCTTTTTTTTCTCTTTTCCTGTTTTATATACTCCATTGATGGGAAACAAATAACAACATGATACTGATGCTCTGCCTCATTTGTGCTGGAAGATACTACTACATTAATTCAGATTAATGAGGTTGCCTTTGACCACATGCCACACAAATAACAGAGGGAGAGATTTTTTTTAAAAAAAATCAAGGGATGTGTAATCCATTTTGCCCCAAACATTATAGTACGCTGGAATTATTTTAAAAACATAGTGTATCTTATGCCTAAGGCAGGGCTTTTCAACCTTTTCACCCATTGTACCACTTTTAGGATATGGCAATATCCGAGTACCAACAGTCACCTAGCAAGGTGTCAAAAAATTGATGACCCCCCCAAAAAGGAAAAAAGTGTTTGGTTTTTATTCCCCCCGTCTGTTGGGTGGTTGCAGCAGGTTTTGGTCACTTCACATAACCCTCGGACACTGTGACCATCATAAATATGAATCTTCCTGGTGCTTCTGCTGAGCCCAGAAGAAGCGCCGATCAGCTGGAATGTTGCAGCATCTCCAGGGTCTTGTGATTTACATTCAGATGCTTGGCAACTGATTCGTATTTTTTTTTGAAACAAATTTTATTAGTTTTTTTAATTATTGAAACAAAGTACTCAAGACACACCGTGGTGTTAGGGTAGTCAAACATCCAAAAACAAAACATATATAGATAGTTCAATCAATACATCAAATATTCCCTCTCTTTGTCCCTCAAGTAGCATGGTATATTTAAAATAATCCAGTTCTAGCTTAAATGTATTCAACCTAGACCTGTTTTAAAGCTTTATAAATTTACTGTACCGTAATCAAATTAACTTTAAATAAAAAGATTATCAATTCAGGTATCCCTTCCAAATATATTCTAGTTCCTTAATTTTATCATAAATCTTATTTATTTCTTCTTCCACTAATATACCTTATTTAAAATAAACTATCAATCTATCCTATACATATCCAATCCATCAGTTAATCAATCTCTTTAAGCTGACAAAATAATATCAGACTTTAAATCATTTCAATCCATTAGACAGATTCAAATTTCAACCAATTAATTATCATAACTAATAACATCCATGTCATCAAACAAAACACATCATCTTATTAAATTAACTTAGTTAGTTATTAATTCAGTCCAAATCTAAAACATCTCTTCAATTTTCTTCGTTCCATTACATAAGAGTTTTCATACAAATAAATCTCTTGTTCTAAAAAATACATTCTTAGTATTCTAGATTACCTTTAATCCATTATTATTATTGTTATTGTTTAAAGTAACACAGTAATATTAAGCTTTAAATCATTTCAGTTCATCAAACAAATTTCAAATTTCATTCAATTAATTATCATACCTTATCACATCTATAATATCATACAAAAGCATCATCCACTAATTTAAAACACTCAATTATTAAAACAATCCAAATCTAAAAAAACCACCATTTTTTCCATTCCAATACATAATAATTTTCATCAAAATAAACCTAATATTCCACCCATTACATTCTTAATCTATTTTAAAATATCTATTCTAATAGTCACCCCCCTATTTTTTTTCTTTCTTATTTCTAAGTCTGAGTCTTAATCCTTGAAACAATCCATAAATCAACAGTGCCTTTTAATCCATTACACATCATTTTAAATTTCTCTTTTCAGTCTTATTCTGGCCTTCCTTCTATGCCAAGCAGGTTTCCATATCCAAGCTTCCCTTTCCACCCAAAAAACTCTCTTTATTGCGTGGAGTGTCCTTTGAAACGATAGGAATCCCATTCTCTGTATTAGGCCTCTGTTTCTCTCATCCTTAGAGCTTCGTTGCTTTAAAGTCTCAAGTCTTAATCTTTGGTTCTTCTGATCCTCAAAACTATAAATGACATGTTTATAAGGTGAAATCTCTTTTATCTCAGTTGTTTCCTCTTCTAGTAAGTTTTGATTTGTAGAATGGTCAGATATGGTCTGGAAATCAGTTTGAAGGTTTGAAGTGGAACTTCTGGTTCTTAACTCTGTAGTAAACTCTTTTATTGTAGCACATATTTCTGCAGTGGCTTCATAAATCTTTTCCAATGTAAGTTTGCAGTTTAATTGTAGCTGAACTTTCTCCATATTGATAGTAATTAAAGAGAGTCTCTTTTTTCCTTTTTTTGTCCTTTTTTTGTAGAGGCTGTATTTAATAAAAGTTGAGCAGTATCCACCCCCACAATTCCCACTGGTACATCAGTTTAACTTTTCTCTTGAAAAAATTTGAAGATCAGGTCTATTCCACAAAGAGAAATCAGAAGTTGCAATATTAGGTTTTCGCCACTAGATGTCCTCAATAGATTAAAAAAAATCTTTTCCAAACACCATTTGTTTCCTCTTTTTTCCAATCTTTTAAGATATAATGTGAAAAAAGAAATAATCTTCCAGCATAAAGTGATAGTACAGCTCTTTAAAAAGCATTTTTTTTGTACCCCAAAAGAAGATGAAATAAAATATAGTCTCTAAAATTTTATTCTATTCTTTTGTTCCACACCTTTCTTCCCAAACATATAGAAGCTGCTTTTCCAAAACAGGGAAATAGTTCTAAGAAAACTCTTACAGGCAAAAAAAAGTAGAGTAAAGAGAGAAGCCAAAAAAAAGCCCCACCCAGATTCACCATGGTGGTATCTCAATGCTTAGATGTTCTTTGACTTGCAGTTTGAAGCAGCTGGGTGATCGGCCATTTTACTGGCCGATCTTCCTTCTCCGTCGGCCCTCAGAGAAAGCTCGGACAGTTGGAGGAGCCGCTGCTCCTCCGCAGCCGAGCGAAGCATCGTCGACAGAAGTCGCACCCTCCAGGGCGACTTTCGACCCGCATAAAGGTCTACCGGCGGAGGAAAAACTAGCCGATGAGGAGACGAGTCTCCTCGTATGACTAGGGACGCCGCAAACCAGAACCGGAAGTGCAACTGATTCATATTTATGATGGTCACAGTGTACGAGGGTTATGTGAAGGGACCAAAACCTGCTGCAACCACCCATCAGATGGGGGGAATAAAAACCAAACACCCCCCTGCTGCCAATCCTCAACAGAAATGCTCACAACAATGAAAATCTTGGACAGAAGGAAGAGTGCCACCAGGTGGACAGGCAGGTGTCTTGCTCGGCTGTGGCTGGGGGGGGGACTTTTTTCAGTGCCATTGTAACTTTGAACAGTCACTAAGCAAACTATTGTAAGTCGAGGACTACCTGTACTTTATCACTTTTTTCCTTTTTGGGGGAGTCATCAAGTTTTTGACACCTTGCTAGGTGACTGGTGGTACTCGGATATTGCCATATCCTAAAAGTGGTACAATGAGTGAAAAGGTTGAAAAGCCCTGATCTAATAGAAATATATACCATTAAGAGCCATCATCATCAGCCATCTACGGACACACCGCTGATGGCCCATAATCCATAAGATGTCAAGGTCTTCATCGAAATCAATGGACAAACAACATACCATTAAGAGGAGACAGACGTTTACAACTTTTATAGACCTCAGTGCAACATTTGATTTAATAAACAGGGATCACCTGTGGAAGAAACCTATAGACCTAAGCATGGATCCTACACTCCTCTCTTTATTCAAGGCATTATACACAAATTTATGTCTAAGGTACACACAGACAGGAATGCATAGTACTTAGTACCAATAAGGGAGTCAGTCAAGGATGTATACCGGCTCTCTAATCTGGATACAGGTAATCCTTGACTGACAGCCATTCATTTAGTAACTATTGAAAGTTACAATGGCAATGAAAAAGAGACTTAATGACTGTTTCCACACTTACAACCATTACAGCAACCTCATTCTTGTGTGATCAAAATTTGCACGCTTGCCAACTGACATCTATTTATGGATCATGTGATCATCTTTTGCAACCTTCTGACAAGCAAAGTCAATAGGGAAGCTAGATTTACTTAACAATTGTGTAACTAATTTAACAACTGCACTGATTCATTTAACAACAATGGCAAGAAAGATCATAAACTGGGGCAAAATTTACTTAAAAACTATTGTGCTTAGCAATGGACTAGCTGAATGAATGAAATTTCAAGGTCCCTCCATTTAACCAATATGCATATCCCCAGAATTAAACACGTAAACACTGTGCTCTATGCAGATGAGGTAGTATTAATGTCATGTATCCAGGTAGGGATAATTCATATTGTGCACTCAATGACCTGAAGATCAATAAATTCAAACCTAAAGTAATTGTTTTGAGGAAGAGGCGGAGTATGTATAGTTGGAACTTGGATAGGGAATGTACACCTCAAATTACGTCCTGGGTTTCACAGAAAACAAGGCTTCTGATTCCCACATTTTAAGAGAAGGGCTACAGCAGGTGCCAATGCCATAGGTCAGCTCATCAACTACTATAGTTACTTGGCTCATCTACTTCCAATCATAAAAATATTGTTTATGTATATTGGTAACAAAAAGTTCAGAAGTTATATTAAAACAAGCTTGGAGAACAAACAACAGCCAAAATCTAAAATCCGAGTATTTTCTATTATTTCAGAAAGATATTGTACATCACAGCAAAATAGTCCCAATGATCACAAATGGTGCACAGTTGTGGGACTATATGACTGCCCCTTTAGTGGAAATGACGCAGTCTACTTTTCTCAAATGTATCCTCGGGGTGGATTACTCTACACCACTTCCAGCAATATGGATCTAGTTGGCTCTACCCCTTATACAAAGCCATCCAGTAATTAAAATATTCAACTAGAAAACATGTAAAACATACTGTGGCGGAGGGACCTATCAATGGACCGAGATAGATTACCTGAGCATGCTACCTTGCAATTGGGTTAACCAATTTTCAAATGTCTTCACAATGTGGATTCTCCATCCAAATCCCCGTTCAATCTGATCTAAAGGCCAAAGAAGCTGTCAAAGAGTCACTGATGTGGCTGCCCAGGAGGATAAGCTGTGAGTACTGTTGTTGTACTGCCTTCTCTTTCCCCAGGCCTTTGACCCGGAGCTTAATGCAGCTGTGTATTGATTTAGGACTTGCTTTGGACTTTGTTTGGCATTTCTGGGACTGAATCAAAGTAATGGGTATTGCTGGAACAACATGTCCAGTTTCTTGTGTTCCTGTTTGCATCTTGACCTCTGGCTCTGTGTATTGATTTAGGATTGGCTTTGGACTTTGTTTGGCATTTCTTGGATTGAATCTTGTCAAGAGTTAATCTCGTGTGGGGTTTGTAACCTGGCCAGCTCGTCATTTGGTTTACTACTGAAACTGTTGAGGGTTTTGAATAAAAAACTTTGAACTTTCCATTATGAGCATGTGTGCATGAGTGGGGCAGCACAATGAGGACCTGGTAGGAGGTGGAGAGCTGAGCCTGATTCTAATCAGTTTGAAGGGGTTGCATGCGTGGGAGGCCACAGTGAAGAGTGTGTGCTGAGGGCGAAAGTCTGATTGAGGCATAGTGAAGAGCCAACTTGGAGTCAGAGCTGCAGCACAGAAGGATGACAAGCTGGAAGGGACTGCAAGCAAGAACTGGCCCAGAGAGTCAACAGGGGCCTTGGCAGTGAATACATGGCCCAGATCAGAGATCAAGGCCATAGGGAACAGTGCAGTGCTCAGACATCAGAGATGGATTTGGGGCCCTCTGTTA
>NW_015388052.1:17972-29694 GCF_001527695.2 Protobothrops mucrosquamatus
AGAAACTGGCAAAACTGGAGCAATACAGGTAGTCCTCAATTTACGACCACAATTGATCCCAAAGTTTCTCTTATTAAGTGAGACATTTGTTAAGTGAGTTTTGCCCCATTTTATGACTTTTCTTGCCTCGGTTGTTAAGTGAATCACTACAGCTGATAACTTAGTGACCAGGATGTAAGCGAATTTGGCTTCCCCATTGTTTATCAAAGGTCACAAACGGTGATCACATGATTTTGGGACACAGCAATGGTCATAAATATGATCCATTTGCCAAGCATCTGAATTTAGATCACATGATCATGGGGATGCTGCAAAGTCGTCACTGTGAAAAGTGGTCATAGGTCATTTTTCAGGGCTGTTGTAACTTTGAAAGGTCACTAAATGAACTGTTGTAAGTCGAGGACTACCTGTACTGTCAAAAATATTTGGGGAAGGTTGTAGAGAAAGTAATTAGGTTGTAGAGAGCTTCATATGAAGCACAGAATTAGATCCAGTCTAAGTTCAGCTCTAAGTGTGAGATGAAAAATGGATCGGTTGCTCTAGTGGATGTTCTGCCTTGGGGTGTGGATGGGAGCCACAATCTTTCTTCTTCCGTTAGTTCTCTCAGCATCATTTCAACCCTTCAAGCATGGCATCCTTTTGGTCTATCTATGAAGTTTGCCCTGAGTGGGGAACATGGTCCATAGGAGAAATTTAATAAAAATGAAAAAGATACTAAAAATAAATGGAAGTAATATGTTTTATTGGCATTCAAAAGGAAACAAAGATAAAGCATGATAAGCTTAGCTAGCACATTTTTCACACACATCCTCTAAGTCTTTGGTTGACTTTGTTAGGCATGCGGTGTGAACCCAGCAATAGGTTGAAGAAGTTTCAGTACTGAACAAATAGAAGCAAAGCACAATATTAAATGAATAGGTACATAGGAAATATTCATCATACTGAATACCTACTGTGTAATAATTTAATGCTCTTTATGGGGTTTAATTTTAAGCCTTTGTGGGAATAGCACACAGCTTGTAAGGGTGTGGATGCATTATCACATTCAGAATAGGGGCTTCATTGAGTTCTTTCACTCCTTCAGGCAACCGGAAGCTGAAGGCCCTCAACAGATTGGTCAGAAAGATGAAGCTCTCAATTCTTGCCAGCTGTTCTCCCACACATGCACGCTGACCTGTAGATGATAGAAGCATGCATAAAGGGGATAATAATCAATTCTCCAGAATATATCCCATCAGCAAGGAAATGTGAAAGAAGATTTGTAACAGATGAAGCACATTTCCCTGTTGAATCTCACTGCCAGGAATTTGATTATGACAGACTCAAGCTTGACTCATCCTTCCATCCTTCCAAGGTCGGTAAAACAAGGACCCAGATTGTTGGGGGCACTTAGAGAGGGCTATAAAAGCACTATGAAGCGAGATATAAGTCTAAGTGCTAAGTGCTTGCTATTGCTAAACAGAAATAATGCCAATTTGAGCAGACCATCTGTTTCTTGCTCAGGAATCCCTGACCATAAAGGTGATGAGCAGGACCAGGATACCAAATTGCATAGGAAGCTTTTTAGTAAGGAGGAACGCTATTGATGATACTGATAAAGTAATAGACTACCTTGTAACCTTTAACATGTAACCTTTAGCAATAGCAATAACAATAGTGATTAGAGTTATATACCACTCCATTGGTGATTTCCAATTTCACCATATTGCCCCCAACAATCAGGGTTCTCATTTTACTGACCTCAGAAGGATGGGAGGCTGAGTCAAACATCAGCCGATCAGGATCAAACAGCTGGCTGTGGGCATTTCAAGCTTTAGCTGAACTAAGCAACCTAAACTCATTTTATTATAAGGTGGATGACATATTGATTATTTAAAACTGTCTTACTGTGACCCTGAAGATGTAAGCAAGATGTATGCTACTTTTAATGATTATTTTATCATGACATGTATTTCCATGATTGGCATCATGGCAATGTATGCTTTTCAAAATTGCATCAAAGGGGGTCCACTCCAAGCAGAGGTGTGCCCATTCGGAACTTGCTTCTGGGTAGACCTTTTATTTACATATAAAAGGGTTTTTTTTTCCTTTCCACCTGACCTGTGTCGGTCATTGGGCCTGTATGTTTAGGTAGGAGGACATGAGTTTTGGGGGACAACAATAGTTTTTCATATCTATCATAACTGAAGCTGTGCCTTTTATGCCCTTTGTTATCAGCACCAGCAATAGAGAAAGATTCATTGGTGTACAAGCAGTACCAGACAGGATGAGAACGCTGTTGTAGGGGGAGCTCTGAAGCCATTAAAAAGACTGAGCTTAATGCATCTAGGACCAAAACTCTGTGATGCAGATCCATCATTAAGAAGCTAAAAGTAGGCTTGTTTTCTTTGGGTTTAGCTAATAATTCTCCCCCAAACAACAGGGATAATTGTGCAAAGCTCTACTGATTACAATCTAAATATAATTAGTATTTCTTTATAGTTAAAACTTTGCAGCCTAAGAGGAATTTCAGACTCTCATGGTTTTGAAAGTAGAAGGAATAGAGATTCCTGGATTTTCTATTCAGTCCATGATGACTTCAGAATAACACAGTGATGGGGGTGACAGGAATCTATAAGTGATAAACTGGTTTGGGCTCATGGACTTACCTATTCCGAAGAGCAGAAACTCTTCTCGTTCAATGAACTTCCCATCCTTATCTAAAAAGTGATTTGGGTTGAATTCTTCAGGTGTCTCCCATTGTTCAGGGTCAAGAAGAACAGAACGCAGGTCTGGCAAAATCATGGTCTTCTGCAAAAAATATTCAGACAATATTGATGAAATGTTTGGTTTTAGCTTGTCTTGATAGACCCACATTTATTCATTTCCAAAGCAGTTTCTGAGAGCAGTGGCTGTTCTTAGCATTTCTCACCTTTGGAATGTGGTAACCCTTCACCGTCA
Source organism: Protobothrops mucrosquamatus (assembly GCF_001527695.2). Lineage (NCBI taxonomy): Eukaryota > Metazoa > Chordata > Lepidosauria > Squamata > Viperidae > Protobothrops > Protobothrops mucrosquamatus. The sequence goes on from NW_015388052.1 coordinate 20,913, forward strand.
CATCCTTTGTAGTTTGCCTGGGTCCCCCAACTAGGAAGACACTTTTAAAACGCTGCATTTCATGAATCACGGCATTGGTGTAGGGCAGCTTCTTCCGATCCTGATAGGAAATTGAGACCGAGGAACTAAAGGCATCTTCAATCTCCTTCTGGACTTTCTCTACAAAAAAACAATAGAAGTAGAAACCTCTTTTTCATTATGTTTCATTTACTTGTTTCCAAATGTTAATCCTTAACAGAAGTTTAGGACAAGTCTAGGAATAACCTTTAGGGCATTAAATGTAATCCCATCCTTTTTAAAAAAATATTATGAAGGAGAGCAGATTGAAAATGCATTTCCTGTGCTCTGATCATATCCAGTCCAAACAGGTGCAGAATATTGATTCAGTTTACATATTCCATGGAATCTTTTTCAATCTACACTGTGTGCACAATTATTAGGCAAGTGAGTATTTTGGTAATACAGAACAATTAAAATAAAGAGGATTAAATAAACTAAAAACCAAGAGGATGGGTAACAAGGAGTAGGGATTGTTTCTCTACCCTACCAGTCACTCCCATAGTAGTGCACCTCTATCAGGGCTCCAGAGCAATTGGCAGAGCCAGGTTTTAAGACTCTTCCTGAACACCCGCAGGGTAAGGGTGGACCTCACCTCCAGGAGGAGAATATTCTAGACAGTGGGGGTCACAGCAGAATAACCTCTTCTCCTGAACACTGCCAGCTGAAATTCTTTAGCAGTCAGTATCCGAAGGAGGTCTCTTCTGCTAGACTCTAGAGAAACAGGGATGAGCTTGTCATATTGAAGTGAGACAGCTCCTAAGATACCCTAGACTACAGAGGTCTCCAACCTGGCCAGTGTGAGTGCACGTGTGCGCGTTTTCATATGCCCCCTTCCACCAGCATCACTGTGAGCCTCTTGCCAGCTCTAGCCTCGCCACGAGTCTTGTACTGGCACAACCAGGCCCATTTGTGGAGTGCGTATGCTTGCGGCCCCATTTGTGCACACCCATGCACAGCCACATTTGCATGTGTGTGCATGCATGCATAAAGGTGCCTGCCCCTCCCTTTCTCACCGGGCCACCAACCCAGATATTTTGGATATTCCTGCCCTACACCCACTCCATAAAAGGCTTTAAATTCACCTTGCATTGGACCCAGAACCAAACTAGCAACCAGTGCAGCACATGTAACAGTGGTGTTATATATGCCACCCAAGGGATCTCTAGAAGTAGCTGCACCACTGGATTTGCTACCAGCTGTAGCTTACAAATACTCTTCAAGGGTAGCCCAAGTAGAGCACATTGCAGTAATCCAACTGAGAGATTAAAAGGGCATGGGAGACCCTGCACATATCCTCACAATCCATGAAAGGGTACAATTAGCAAATAACATGAAATTACACAAAGGGTCTCCTAGCCTCGGCTGCCACCTGTTCTTTCAGTTGGAGTCATGAGTCTGGAAGAAACCACAAATTGCACACAGGATCTGTCTGGCAAAATGCAGTCCACTCAGAACTATAGATGATAAAGCCCTAGATCCTGGAGTCCCTTTGATCCCACAGTGACTCCATCTTACCAAAAGAAGGTGTAGGGGTGACATGATAGCAGTGTTCCAATATTTGAGGGGTATCTTTAAAGATGAGGGGGGTCAAACTATTTTTCAAAGGACCAAAAGGCAAGACAAGAAACAATGATTGGAAATTAACCAAGGAGAGAAGCAACCTAGAACTAAGAAGAAATTTCCTAACGATAAGAGTAATCAGCCAATGGAACAACTTGTCTTTTGAAGTTGTGGGTGCTCCATCACTGCAGGTTTTCGAGAAGAGATTGGAAAGCTACCTGCCAGGAATAGTGTAGGTCTTCTCACCGGTGGGATTCAAATATGTGAACAACTGGTTCTCTGTGTGGATGCCACTTCCAGAAGTCCATTCTGGGTCTGGGCAACAAATAATTAGCTACCGGTTCTGCCGAAGTGGTGCAAACTGGCTGAATCCCACCACTGGGTCTTCTGCTTGAGCAAGGTCCTTCCAATTCTATTATACTATGTTCTACCAGGGTTAAGCTGAAGCCTGTTGTCCCCCATGCAGACCCCCATGGTGTCCAGGCATTGCAAGAGGGTAATTACAGCATCACCTAGGTCACTGGCCTGGAGATGCAAAGTTGACTATTCTGGAAAAAATGATGATGCCTCACCCCATGGTGTTGGATGATCTCACCAAGCAGTTTCATGAAGATTTAAAAAGGAACAGAGAGAGGACGGAGCTCTGCACCATGACACAAATGAGAAGCTTTGGACTGGACCTCTCACTCCCTATCGCCACCAATTGGGACTGGCCTTGAAGAAAAGAGATGAACCAGTGCAACACTGCACCATCCAGTCCCGATTCCCACAGCCAGCTGAAAAGGATACCACGGTTGATGGTATCAAAAGCCGCAGAGGGGAAAAGAAGAACAATGATGGACGTGCTATCCCCATCCCACTCCCTCCAGAGATCATCCACAAGTATGGTTAATGCTGTCTCTGTCCCATAACCAGGCCTGAAACCTGGCTGAAAGGGGTCCAGATAATCCATTTCATCCAGGACCCATACTGCAACCATTTTCCCCACTACTTTCCCCTTCACTAAAAAGGGGATTTCTGCAATTTAGGCCAGAAACAAGTAGCAAATCTGAAAACCAGGGTATATTTCTACTTTGAACGTGTTAAATGTTTTAGATTTATACTGATTCCAGTTTTTAGTTCCTCTCTCAACATTTTCATTGAGAATTCAAAGAAGGCTCTCTGTTTGTACATTCCTGGTTTTTCTGTTATCCTGCCAAGTTCATTCCCCTGCTTATAGGGTCAAGAATCTACATAGGAAAATTATTATGAAGAATCCATTCAGTTCCTCACTCAATAGCTTAGCATTTCAAATAATTTCTGTATATTATAGAACCTGAGACTGGCTCTTGTTCCCACAGCCCAGATTTCTCTCACCTTGGATGTCAGGATGATTGGTCAAGAGGAGCAGTGCCCACTTCAGAGTAACCAAGGTTGTCTCTGTCCCAGCACCAAAAAAATCAAAAATACACTGAGCCAGGTTCTCTTCATTGTAGGTAGAGTTGGTGTCATACCTGCTCTGATGTTTAAAATGAAAAATGAAAATTACAATGGATTCTATGCAAGTTTTTTATAGTTATTTTTGTCTCTGTGTTGCAAGTCATGAGAATAAATATATTCCTGGTAGTTATATTGGAAAATCAATTCATGAGAGTAAGAATTAAAGTGTTATGTTCACACTGAGTAAAACACTATATTGAAGTAGCCAAGATCAAAGAGAGATTTGGCTTTGGAAGAACTTGAATTCATCTCCTTTTATTTTATGGTTGGTTGCCTCAGCAAATGCTTGCATGTGGAACAGTGATTAATGTGTACCTACTATAGTGAATCACAAAACATCACAAGCAGGAATATCTGCATGAATTGTAATTTAAAGTTATGCCCAAAAGTGATGTACATGACCGATCTCACTACCAGCTTCTGTGGCTACTCTGACACACCATGATCATTCATGCATTTTTTAAAGTACAGGTAGTCCTCAATTTACAACCATTAATTTGATGATCATTCAAAGTTTCTGTCATGGTTCCGACTAACAAAACACTTCAAAGAACTTTTAGGCATTGTTTATTCTAAGAAGTCTTTAATCGTGAAACAAAGTGTCGGCACAGCATGGTGGATGCCAAGATCTGAATTACCCTCCCTTCAGCACATAATATCTGGCACAATTCCCTCCTCTAATTAGCAGTCATAATCACATTCTCCAATCAGTTTGAAGGGCAAAGCTTCCCTTCCATTCTATAATGCGCCATTTCTGATCTTATTCAAAACAACTGGGGGAAACATCTTCTAATTCTAAGAGCAAAGCAAAGTAAAGGAAAAGGCTGCCTCTTTATATTGTCAAAGCAAAAACACCCAATTGTTGCAGCGTTGACATTCGGCCCCCATTACAAAAAGGATAGATCCTGTAATGTAAGCAACAGCATATGTCAGGGATTATCTCTTGGTTTGTTGGGGGGTTTTGCATGAAACTTTTTGATGACTCGGTCAGCCTTCACATCGCTAGATTTCACCCAAGTAGCTTCAGTCAGCAAGTACCCCTTCCATTGTACTAGGTACTGCAATTTCCCTTTAAAAATTCTAGAGTCCAGAATACGTTTCACTTCATAGTGAGTCTGACCCACTACTATAAGGGGCCCAGGTGCCTTCTTAGAGGGAGGTCTTAAAGTGGAGCCCTGACAAGGTTTTAACAAGCTGCAATGGAAGACAGGGTGAATTCTCCCTAAAAGCCTAGGGAGTTTTAATTCTACTGTGACAGGGTTGATGATTCTTACGATGGGGAAAGGCCCCAAGAATTTTGGTCCTAATTTCTTGCTGGGTAATTTGAGGTGTAAATATTTAGTCGACAGATAAACCTTTTCCCCAACTTGGAATGTTCTTTGGGGAGCCCTCCTTTTATCAGCCTGCTTTTTATAGGTCTCAGAAGTCTTTTTTAACACAGTTTTTGTGTTTCTCCAAACTTCTTCCCACCCCCTCACCCATTGATCAAGTGTCTGGGAGACGGAGGGCACCTGAGGATATTCAGGTATTGGGCTTAACTCTTTTCCTGTGGCTACTCTGAAAGGCGTGTAGCCAGTGCTGCTGTGAACAGAATTATTGTAAGCCACCTCGGCGAAAGGGAGGAGGTCAGTCCAGTTTGTCTGTTGGTAGGAAACGTAGCATCTGAGATATTGCTCCACCATTTTGTTAGCGGATTCTGCAACCCCATTGGTAGCCGGATGAAAAGCAGATGATAAGCCTTGAGATGATCCAATTAATTTAAGAAAACTCCTTCAAAATTTCACTGTGAACTGCACCCCTGTGTCCGAAATTATTCACTTAGGGGCACCATGCAGCCGGTAGATGTGTTTTGGTAACAATTTAGTCAGTCATTGGGCAGATGGGAGTCCTTTGCAGGTGATGAAATGAGCCTGCTTTGAGAACATGTCTATCACAGTCCAGATGACGATATTTCCTCTACTTTCAGATAGGTCTACTATAAAGTCCATAGCTATTTCTTCCCATGGTTGAGAGGGGTCTGCCACTGGTTGCAGTAGCCCAGGGGGTTTCCCTGGAATTCTTTTCATGGTGGCACATACAGTACAACTCCTGACATAGATTTCCACATCTCGTTTTAGCCCCAGCCACCAGAATTGCCGGCGGATGAGGTGTAGAATTTTTAAATATCCAAAGTGCCCAGCTTGTTTTACGTCTTGGCTGTGTTTGAGAGCATTAAGATGGAGGGCTTCAGGCAGATACAGTCGTCCCCCCCCGTAAGCCAGACCATCTCTGCATGTTAGGGAGGTTTGATTATCTTTGAACCATTAATCGATGAGGAGCTCTTGTTTTATTTTCTTTGCCCCAGGGTAATCAGGATTAGGGGCTCTGTGGGGTGTGAGTTGAGCAGCAGTTTCTGGACTGGAGATAATTGCCTCATTAACCTCTTCGCGTTCGCTTTTGTACTGGGGCAATCAGGATAGCGCATCAGCTAGGAAGTTTTTTCCTCCTGGTACGTACTTTAGAGTGAAGTTGAAGTGGTTAAAGTACTGTGCCCACCGCACTTGCTTTGGGGACAATTTGCAGGGAGTTTTCTAGATTTTTGTGATCTGTCCATACTTCAAATGGCACCTTTCTCCCTTCTAGATAATGTCACCAGTTTAACAACCCCCACCTAATTACAAAGGCCTCCTTCTCCCAGATTGCCCATCCCCTCTTGCTTTCAGTAAATCTTTTAGAGGTGTAGGCGCAGGGTTGTAGAACTCCACTTTTGTTCTTTTGCAGTAATACAGCTCCAACTGCCATGTCGCTGGCATCAGCTTGGATTACAAAGGGTTCCCCTGGGCAGGGATTCTTTATGACTGGTTCAGCAGCAAATAGTCTTCTTAAATTCTCAAAAGCTGTTTGAAAGCTCATAGTCCATGTAAGTGGTTGGCCCGGTTGTGGTTTTCCTCCTCCTTTGCCTGTTTTGAGTAGTTCTGTAATGGGTAGGGCAATCTCGGCAAAGGAGGGGATGAATTGACGATAAAAGTTGGCAAAACCTAAAAAGCTCTGAAGCTGTTTGCAAGTCTTTTGGGGCTGCTACTCAATTATAGTTCTCACTTTGGCTGGGTCCATTTCTGTGCCCTCTTTGGAAATTTTGTAGCCAAGATAATCTAATCGGGTCTGGTGAAAGTCACATTTTGACAATTTGGCATAAAGCTTGGCATTCAATAGTTTTTTTAACACTTCTCTCACCAGCTTTATGTGATCAGTCATATTCGTGCTGTTCTCCACACTCACCACATTGAGACCATTATAGTCCACACAGAGACGAAGAGACCCATCTTTTTTTTTCTTTGAACAACACAGGGGCTCCCACAGTACACTTGGCTCATTCAATGAGCCCCCTTGCTAGGTTTTTATTCATGTATCGTTGCATCTCCTCCATGTTGAGGGGGGGACATAGCGGACATTCTCGGTCATGGGAGTTTGGCTCCTGGCAACAGTTTAATTGAACAATCATTGGGTCTGTGAGGGGGCAGGGTATTGCATTATTTCTCACTGAATGCCTCCGCCAGGTCCCGGTACTTGCTGGGAATGATTGGCTCACCTGGTGGCAGTGAGGCAGCCATATGCGCATGCTCATTTGGTGGCCTAAAGTGTCCTGCAATGTCAGTTGAATTGGTGGGAGGTTTAGGCCCTATAGGTAGTCTCACAGTTCTCATTCCTTTCTCCCACCAGATAAATGGCTTCCATTTGTCCAACCACACTAATCCTAGGATCACAGCCTCAGTCATTTTGGGGACCACCAGGAAGTGAATAAACTCCCAGTGCTNTCTAACCTACATCGTCCACATAGGACGACTCGGGAACTCAACTCCTACCCCGGGCAGCTCACCGATCCCCTTATGCCCGGGGGAAAGGTATCAAGCCGTTTGACAGCTGATGCTTGCTGTCAAAACGGCTTTTACGCGAAACAGGCGGGAGGCAGCTGTCGGCTGCGTCCGACGAGGTCGCCTGCACACCGGAAGTCCAGTTTATCATAACTGAAGCTGTGCCTTTTATGCCCTTTGTTATTAGCACCAGCAATAGAGAAAGATTCATTGGTGTACAAGCAGTACCAGACAGGATGAAAACGCTGTTGTAGGGGGAGCTCTGAAGCCATTAAAAAGACTGAGCTTAATGTATCTAGGACCAAAACTCTGTGATGCAGATCCATCATTAAGAAGCTAAAAGTAGGCTTGTTTTCTCTGGGTTTATCCCCCAAACAACAGGGATAATTGTGCAAAGCTCTACTGATTACAATCTAAATATAATTAGTATTTCTTTATAGTTAAAACTTTGCAGCCTAAGAGGAATTTCAGACTCTCATGGTTTTGAAAGTAGAAGGAATACAGATTCCTGGATTTTCTATTCAGTCCATGATGACTTCAGAATAACACAGTGATGGGGTGACAGGAATCTATAAGTGATAAACTGGTTTGGGCTCATGGACATACCTATTCCGAAGAGCAGAAACTCTTCTCGTTCAATGAACTTCCCATCCTTATCTAAAAAATGATTTGGGTTGAATTCTTCAGGTGTCTCCCATTGTTCAGGGTCAAGAAGAACAGAACGCAGGTCTGGCAAAATCATGGTGCTCTGCAAAAAATATTCATACAATATTGATGAAATGTTTGGTTTTAGCTTGTCTTGATAGACCCACATTTATTCATTTCCAAAGCAGTTTCTGAGAGCAGTGGCTGTTCTCAGCATTTCTCACCTTTGGAATGTGGTAACCCTTCACCGTCACATCCTTTGTAGTTTGCCTGGGTCCCCCAACTAGAAAGACATATTTTAAACGCTGCATTTCATGAATCACGGCATTGGTGTAGGGCAGCTTCTTCCGATCCTGATAGGAAATTGAAACTGAGGAACTAAAGGCTTCTTCAATCTCCTTCTGGACTTTCTCTAGAAAAAACAATAGAAATAGAAGCCTCTTTTTCATTATTATGTTTCGCTTACTCGTTTCCGAATTTTAATCCTTAACAGAAGTTTAGGACATAGAATAGCATTTAGGGCATTAAATGTAATCCCATCCTTTTTTAAAAATATTATGAAGGAGAGCAGATTGAAAATGCATTTCCTGTGCTCTGATCATATCCAGTCCAAACAGGTGCAGAATATTGATGCAAGCTGTTGATTCAGTTTACATATTCCATGGAATCTTTTTCAATCTACACTGTGTGCACAATTATTAGGCAAGTGAGTATTTTGGTAATACAGAACAATTAAAATAAAGAGGATTAAATAAACTAAAAACCAAGAGGATGGGTAACAAGGAGTAGGGATTGTTTCTCTACCCTACCAGTCACTCCCATAGTAGTGCACCTCTATCAGGGCTCCAGAGCAATTGGCAGAGCCAGGTTTTAAGACTCTTCCTGAAGATCCGCAGGGTATAAGGGTGGACCTCACCTCCAGGAGGAGAATATTCTAGACAGTGGGGGCCACAGCAGAATAACCTCTTCTCCTGAACACTGCCAGCTGAAATTCTTTAGCAGTCAGTATCCGAAGGAGGTCTCTTCTGCTAGATTCTAGAGAAACAGGGATGAGCTTGTCACATTGAAGTGAGACAGCTCCTAAGATACTCTAGACCACAGAGATCTCCAACCTGGCCAGTGTGAGTGCACGTGTGCGTGTTTTCATATGCCCCCTTCCACCGGCGTTAGCATCACTGTGAGCCTCT
>NW_015388052.1:32051-34783 GCF_001527695.2 Protobothrops mucrosquamatus
GCATGCTCATTTGGTGGCCTAAAGTGTCCTGCAATGTCAGTTGAATTGGTGGGAGGTTTAGGCCCTATAGGTAGTCTCACAGTTCTCATTCCTTTCTCCCACCAGATAAATGGCTTCCATTTGTCCAACCACACTAATCCTAGGATCACAGCCTCAGTCATTTTGGGGACCACCAGGAAGTGAATAAACTCCCAGTGCTCACCTATTTCTAGGCGTAGGAGCTCAGTTAATTGCGTGACTAAGATCCCTCCCATCCAGGAGCCATCGGCTTGCTCAAACCTCACAGGTTTGGAAAGCAGTTTTGCCCATATGCCCATTTTCATGGCAAATGGCAGGCTAATGACGCATCGGGAGCATCCAGAATTGATTTGCACATTTAAGTCTATTTGTGCCCCCGACTTAGGGGTTATAGGTTTGGTGGGCAGTGAAAAAGGCAGGATGTGTCGACTCACCATTGGGTCATTCTCTCCTTCGTCATTGCTGTCAAAGAAGGGTAGAGTGGGGGCAGGTCCACCTGGAGTCCCGGCGTCCTCCTGTGTGGGGGATGTGACCTGAGCAACAGATTCCTTCGTGATCCGGTTGGATTTCTCTCTCAGCTGCTGGGCAGGTTTCTTTCTCGCTGCTGGTCCCGGTCTGCTCTGTTGTGGTATAAGGGACTGGACGTTTGCTGCTCAATGTCCTTCCTGTACTCACCAGAAACACTTAATTGATGGTCCTGCAGGTGTCCTGGCTCTTTAAGCCATCACAGTAGTTGGAGGTTTTCATGGGGGTGATTGCCATTTGGGTTACTCTTGCTTCGGCTCGGATTCAGGTGGGGGAGGCTTCTTATAGCAGGCGAGATGAACCTCTAGCCTCACTGCTGTCTGGTACCATTCTTGCCACTGATCAGGTACTGCTCGATAGATGCAGGCCTGAGAGAGATGGTCATCTAATCCCTCAATGAAGTGATGGATTAGGAATTGCTCAGGCCATCCCTCTATTCGACCTGCTATCTTGCGAAACGTTTGCACATACTTCAAGGCAGGCCTGTCAGCTTGTTTCATTTTGTGGATTTGTTTGTTTTCCTATCTTGAGGCCAATGGATGGGTCCTCAAATCTTTCTCTCAGCCCTAGGAGGAAGAGGTAGGGGTCCTCCAATTCAGGGACTTTCTCATTATATAAATTGTTCAGCCATTCGGATCTTCTCCCGCTAGGCTGGACACAATCACATCGACCATGGTGCCTGGGTCCAGGTAGAGATAGGCCCAGTTGTTCAAATGAGAGTGCACTTGATTGAGAATGAAAATCAGCTTTTCTGGATCCCCATCGAAGGTTGCTCTGAAGGGTGGAGTCATCATTGGCTACTGGGGCCCCCACTGTGGCTTTTGCACTCCCAGCTGCCATTCACCCCATCCTGATTGTTGGGTGGGGGTGGTTGCCATTCCCCATGCTGCTCTCCTGGCTTCTGCATCACCCCAAGCTGTTTCAAGGCCTCTATTAGCTGTGGCAAGCTCAGAGGCTGCTGACCGTCCACCTGCGGGGGATGCCAAACTCCCCATTGCTGCAGAGGCCTCAGACTGGAGTTCCCTCTCTCTGTAGGCCCTGGCAGGGGAAGACAGGGTCTGGAAGGCTGTCTGATCTTCAATGGAGGGGCTGTAGGCTCCACTTTGCAGGAGTTGATTTCTGCTTCTCATCTCTAGTTTTGCAAATCTTTCCAGTGACTTACCTGAACCTTCAGTGGCAGATGATCTCGTAGCTCTCCACTGGTCTGCTTTTGAAGCCTTTGAGGGTGGCAAGGCAGTCTCGAGGCATTTGGAGTCTCTGCTGGGCTAGGCCCGGGCTTCCGCTTTTATCTGCCAAAACTCATCTTCCCACAGCAAGCTGTCTGTTGCTTCTTCCTCTGGGGTATCAGCAGCTGCCGGGTCACCGTCTTCTTCTTCTTTTTTTTTTAATTTTATAAAAGTTTTACAATATAATTCCCCCCTCCCCAGAACTCACCCTTCCACTCCCTCCTCCCTCCCCCTCCCTGCTTCCCAGAGCCAATCACAGGGTTAACAATACAATAATCATAATCTATCTAACATTAATCAACTATTAATTTAACAAATCTGTAACATCCTTTAACTCTCTTTTAAACAAATATACTAGTATTCAACACAATAATTATAACATCATATTAATAATTAGAAATAAAAATAAGTCAGCTATTACAACATATAAACTACATTAGTACTCTAAGATTCACTCAAAAACCAAATGAAACTTTTTAGTCCCATATTTACTCTCAATATAATTTATCCATCTTCTCCAGACCGAAATATATCTTTCTTGTGAATAGTCCTTCACATAAGCGGAAATCTTGGCCATTTCTGCTAAATTTGAGACTTTAAGTGACCATTCTTCTATAGTGGGCAAACGTTCCGTTTTCCAACATTGAGCTACTAATAATCTTGCAGCAGTTATCAAGTTCAACATCAATTCCATTTCTTTTGTATCCAAATCTTCCATAATACCCAGCAAAAATATCTGCGGTTTAAACCTTATCTTTTTCTTTAAAATATTTTGAATATTCCACCATATCTTAATCCAAAATGCTTTTACTTCCCTGCATGTCCACCAAATATGAAAATAGGTTGCATCTAAGTTTCCACATCTCCAACACTTAGGTTGTAAATTAGGATACATGCAGGACAATTTTTGAGGATCCAAATGCCACCTATAAAACATTTTATAAAAATTTTCCCTTAAATTTT
>NW_015388052.1:35854-70490 GCF_001527695.2 Protobothrops mucrosquamatus
TCTTACATTATACTTCATATATCTTCCAGTTATAAATCCAGATTGATCACTATGAATCAATTGGCTCAACACTTGCATTAATCTATTTGCCAATACTTTTGAAAAAATCTTATAATCTGTATTCAATAAAGATATAGGTCTATAATTCTTAGGTTGAGTCAAATCCTGACCCTCCTTTGGTATTAAAGATATAAAAGCAATTCTCCAAGATGGAGGTACCTCTTCACCCAACAAAATACTATTAAACAATTCCCTTAATGGTTCTATCATTTCTTCAGATAACATCTTGTAATAAATTGCTGTTAATCCATCTGTACCTGGAGCCTTACCAACTTTTAATTGCTTAATTGCCCCCTTAATCTCCTCAGGTGTGATTAAACAATTCATTTTTTCCCTTTGATTATCTGACAATCTAGGAAAAATGTGCCTGCTGTAAGTAATTATCTATTTCTTCAAATTGTATATTTTCAGAAGCATATAACTTAGAATAAAAATCCAAAAAACTCTTTTTAACCAAATTTTGTTGAAATGTCATTTTTCCATTATAATCTATTTTCTCTATAGTTCTTAACTTCTGCTTCTTTCGTAGTTGGTAAGCCAGCCACCTTCCAGGTTTATTTGCATTACAAAATGTATTATATTTCATGTACCTTAAACTAGTTGCAGTCTGATCTGCTATTAACATATTAAATTGCTCCCTAAGCACAGTTATAGATACTTTTAAATTATTATCCAGTGGATTTAAGATAAAAGCCTGTTCTTTTAATTTAATCTCCTCCTCTAACTCTTTTCGTTTTTGCATTTGTTTACGCCTATAAACATTGTTCATATAAATCAAAATACCTCTCATATATGCTTTGCTAGCATCCCAAACCATTGAAATTGAAGTATCTTTATGCATATTCAACAAAAAAAATTCTTTCAATTGCTCTCTACATTTCTGCAAGTTTATATCATATCTAAATAATTTTTCATTCAATCTCCAGGTTCTTCTATTCCCCTCTTCAGCAAATAATTCCATCCATACAGGGCTATGATCTGGCAGTGTCCTAGGAAAAATCTTAATATTCTTCACCCTAGAAAAAAAATCATTAGTAATTAAAAGAAATCAATTCTGGAATAGGATTGATGCCTATCCGAAAAAAAAGTATAATCTCTTTCTTCCATATTTCGTTCTTGCCAAATGTCTTTTAATTCCAATTCATCCTTCAAGTCAAAAAAGGTTTTAGGCAATGTTGAATTAAAAGCTTTACAGGAACCTTTCTTGTCTCTTCTTGAATCTAAAACACCATTCCAATCTCCCATCATAATAACTGATTTGTAATCCATTTGATTTAATTTCCGATGTACCAATTTATAAAACTGTTTCTGCTGTTGATTTGGGGCATATAAGCCAATAATAAGACATTTCTTCCCATTCAATAATATTTCAATAAAAACATATCTTCCTTCCAGATCAGAATCAATCAATTTAGGCAAGAACTCTTTCCTAACATAAATAACTACCCCGCCTCTTTTCTGAGGCACGGGTGCCATAAAATGTATTCCCAACCGTGAGTTAATCAAATATTTTTGATCCTTTGCTGTAATGTGAGTTTCTTGTAAACAAACAACATCATTCTTATGTTGCTTCAAATAGTAAAATATCTTTTTTCTTTTCTGTGGAGAATTCAAACCATTAACATTCCATGTCAGGAACCTTGCCATCTTTAATGGCAGCGAGCCTCTGGAACGCTCCTTGTAAATCAGTTGTTACTGATCTCTTTGGCCTCGCTCCTCCCACTGGCTCCGAGATGACTTGCTGTGCTGTAGGTACCACATCCACTTTTTGTTGCTCTCTTTCTTTACGTCTATGAGCTGCACAGGTCATTCTTTGTGATTTCGGATCATCTTTAATTTCCATAAATTGTTGCTTAACTTGGTCTTGATCTTGAAATTTTGTAACACTTGATGATGATATGGCTCCTTCAGCCACTTTGTCTTCAAAGATTCCTTTCTTCCTGCTACCTTGTGGAGATGATGGTGAACCTGCTTTCAAGATTGAGATATAAAAGTCCCTTGCCTTTGCAATCGTGTTGAGCCTATAATGTGTTCCCATGTAATTCACCATTATACCAACAGGTATATCCCATCTAAATTGAATTTGTCGCATTTTCAACTCTTCAGCCAGGATGGCGAAATCCTTCCTTCTTCTAAGTATTTTGGGTGGTATCTCCTTTAAAATTATAACATCTTGTCCTGAAATTTGAAATTTCTGCTTATAAAAAGCTTGAATAATTTCATTACGGATTGATTTTCTGGAAAAGTAGATAACAACATCTCTAGGAAGGTTTCTCTGTCTTGCAACCCATGAATTAACTCTAAAAATTTTTTCTATTTCTCTCATAATTTCTTCAGGTTGACAGGACAAAACCAAAGCCAAATCTGCTGCAATCTCTTCCTCCAATTTTTCTTGAGCATTTTCTTTCAATCCCCTTATTCTCAAAGCATATTCCATTTCTCTATATTGTGACATAATGACCTCATTTTGAGTTAAATCCATGTTATCCTCCACTTTTCCCAGTCTAAATTCCAGACTTTCAACATGTTCCTCCACTTCATCCACCCGTCCATCAATACGTTCTACATGAACTGCCAAACCTTGCAATGCAAACAGTATGTCATCTCTCATCTCTGCATTTTTCTCTTCAAGTTTCTTTTCAAAAAGCTCCTCCATCTCCGTTCTAATCTGTCTTGCATTGTCCTTCAAAGCATCCTGTAAATCTTTCAGTGTAAGTACCAGAATTGGAAGAGAAGGCGGAGGAGTCTTGGCTTTTGGCTGCTGTGGTGTTTGAACAGCTGGGGAGGAGATCGTGCTTTTCTGAGGAACAAAAGTTCCCACATGTTTTGAGGTCATTTTACTTTTCTCTTTCTTCTCCTATACTTTCATTATATAATATAAAGTCTTATAAAAGCATCAAACAAAAGTAAAAACAGAAAGCTTGCCCAGCCAGTAGACAACAAAGTAACTAAATCTGTTACAGTAAAAAGTCCAGAAGAAAGTGAAAGTCTCCAAAAAGTGAAAGTCTCTTATATTCTATCAAAAAAAACTGCCCTTCCGCAGCCATATTCCTTCTTCTTCAAGTTAAAAATAAAAAATGAAGAAGATTCTTATTTATTTCCAGAGTTAAAGTCCCAGTTCAATCAAGTTCCAATCCTCCTGGTTAGCTCCATCTGTTTATAAAATTCTACTCACAATCTTCTGGAACAACAGAGGTTGAATCCGTGTCTGGCTTCATTCAGAGAACAAAGGCAGCCCGAGGCACGGAGAAGTCCCAGACTCCGGGGGAGCTCACCTTTGCCCTCACAGATGAAAAATTAAGAGGGCTAGGGAGCTCTACCCCTATCGGGGAAGCTCACCCCCCCTTTGCCCGGGGAAGGAAATTCCGAGCCGCAGAACAGCTGTTACGCACTGTTCCTGCGGCTTTGACGCATCCTCGGGGCAGACGGCTCACGGAAAAGCTGCCATCGGCACCGTGATCCAACTGGAAGACCCGGGTCACCGTCTTCAAGCAGGTTCTCTTTCCCATGATGAAATTTTCTCATGAATCTTTGCCAGCTTCTCTCAAGCCTAGAGACAGCGGCTGGAGTTCAGGACTCCAGATAGTTTGAAAAGAAATTAGATCTTGGCATGATGTCATGGTTCTGACTAACAAAACACTTCAAGGAACTTTCAGGCATTGTTTATCCTAAAAAGTCTTTAATTGTGAAACAAAGTGTAGGCACAGCATGGTGGATGCCAAGATCTGAATTTCCCTCCCTTCAGCACATAATATGTGGCACAATTCTCTCCTCCAATAAGCAGTCATAATCACATTCCCCAATCAGTTTGAAGGGCAAAGCTTTCCTTCCGTTCAGTAACGCGCCATTTCTTATCTTATTCAAAACAACCGGAGAAAACATTCTTCCTCCTCCCCCCAGCATCTTCTAATTCTAAGAGCAAAGCAAATAAAGGAAAAGGCTGCCTCTTTATATTGTCAAAGCAAAAACACCCAATGTTTTCAGCCTTGACAGTTTCAACAGCAGTGAAAAACATGATGTAAACCTTCAAATGAATTGGGCTGCAGCCATCTTCACTTCATTTTCAGTTGCCACAGTGATGGGAGGAGGAAGATGTATTCTCTTAGTTTAGACACAACAATAACTGTTCTGTGGGAACCAAGGTCAATTTACCTAAGTTTTGGCGGGCTGAACTTTCCGTTAGAAAGCCCACCAAAGTAGTTAATTGGGGATTGTGACTTATGATATATTGCAGGGGTAGAGAGTTCAATTTTTTACTTTGTAATCTTGGGGGGGGGGGGGCTTTCAGTCTTGATTTCACCTTTGCTTCTACCAAAACTATGTAGCCATTAACAGTTGTTCTTTGAGGAAAGCAATTGCCTCGGTGTTCTTATTTCTCATCTATCGGAACCATGACACATGATTTATGACCTAATTTCATACCATTGCAGCATCCCCATGGTCACATGATCAAAATTCAGGTGCTTGGCAACCGGCATGTATTAATGATAGTTGCACTGTCCTGGGGTCATGTGATTACCATTCGTAACCTTCCTAGCTGGCTTCTGACAAGCAAAGTCAATGAAGAATCCAGATTCACTTAACAATCACATGATTCACTTAAAAACTGTAGTAAGAAAGGTCATAAAAGGGGGTAGAATTCATTACCTTGCTTAGCAATAGAAATTTTGGGCCCAGTTGTACATCGAATAGTACCTGTACTGGATTCTTGTGAGACCTCAATAATCTTTCACCAAACCAGTATAATGTCCTGAAGAATTATGGGACAAATGAGACAATCCAGTCCACCCGCCTATTGATGGAGAACCATCTTGTGAAACAAAACACCACAGATATGGTGATCACTGAGACAGAGAGGTATTTGAGCAAATACTATATGACCTATTCCTTTCCCAATCACAAATGGTCCAACCACTCACCATCGCTCTTTATAATTAGTGTGGACACTCTAACCAGAAACCTACAATTATAACACCCATGGATGCTAGTATGTACTGATAATAGCATGATAGGGAGGGAAATAAAAACTGAAGCATTGCACCACCCTTGAACCATTAGTACACTCAAGACTGATGGTATCAAATAAAGTGACCAAGGGCAACGTGACTGCACATTGATAAAAGTAGTTCTAAAAAAAGTCAATCTTTTTCTGAAAACAATGGAGAGGAGGACCTTTATTCCTTATTTCAATTGTTCTACATTTTTATTTATGTTCAAAGCTGTGAAAGTATCTGTACTTTTCCAACATTTCAGGGTAAGTATTCGTTTAAGTATGAATCAATCAAAAGACTCTACCTTGTTAATTCTTTTCCTTCTTAATGGAACTTCTTTATAAAAGGGGGAAAGGAGTGGTAGGCAAATATTACAGGATGACCAACGGAAACATTTCTAACTTCCCCAAGGAACCTCACATGTATAACAAGAGTCTAATATTGCAGAATTACAATATAGTCCTTATTTAGAAGCAACCGGAATTTAGAATAGGCAAAATTCAGAATGGGAGTTGAATGAAAAAGAAGTAACTCCAAGGAAAACAATACCAGTATCTCCTCTTCTTATTTGCCCGTATTGAACTACAATAATCCCATACCTTCTCTATCTGAAGAAGATAGTGATCAATGAAATCTTGTGGCTCATGCAGACAGCTGGATTCCTTGTGTTTCTCTATTTCCTGCTTTGCAAAGGAATTGATCACCTCTATTGAAGCCAAAGCATCCTGGTGAGGGCCTGGGAGATAGTTCATTAATCGTGGGAACATAATAAAAATCTAATAGAAATGGAAAAGGAAAAGGCTGTTTATTTATTTCCCAAATAGAACAAAAGAGGACTCTCAGCAGTTTACAGTAATAGACAGCACTTAATAACCAAAGAAAAACATTGCAAGCACATTGAAACATGGCAAACTTTACATGGTGTCAGCCCTCAAAAGTCCTCCAGAAAAGCTGTTTCCAAATTCGTCCAGAAAAAATCAGGTTAGGGGCAGATAGATTATTTTAAAGCTAATATAAAATTCTCTTATTCTCTCATTCTCTCCAGGAGCCTTTGCAAATATGGTAACCTATGGCTAACTGATTTAATAAATTAGACCAACTGGATTCACATGCCAGGCTAAATAATGAATTAACTAGGACTGCATTGGCTTTTTTGGTGGCTGCAGCAGAAGAATTTCTGCATGGAAGCAATGTGCTTAAATCATAATAAAGCAGACATTATTGGTTTGCTATTAAGAAAAATTTGAAAGACGTGTTCAATGACAGACTGACCCAGGAAGTGCTGGACCATCTTTTCTAGAAGCGTTTAAACACAGGATGGACAGCCATCTGCTAGTGATACTGAAATAATGGATTCCTTCCTGGGCAGAAACACTTTGGTGTAGTTGTTAATCCATCAGCCTAGAAACTCAGATATTCTGAGTATTAGACCCAACTCAAGCACAAAGATAATAATAATAATAATAATAATAATAATAATAATAATAATAATAACAACAACAACAACAACAACAACAACAACAATAATAATAATGTTGGAAGGGACCTTGGAGGTCATCTAGTCCTATACCATTTCAGACAAATGGCTGTCCAGTCTCTACTTAAAAACTTTCAGGGTTGGAGCATTCACCACTTCTGGAGGCAGGTTGTTCCACTGGTTAATTGTTCTCACTGTCAGGAAGTTTCTCCTTAGTTCTAGTTTGCTTCTATCGTTGATTAGTTTCCATCCGTTGCTTCTTGTCCTGCCTTCAGGCACTTTGGGGAATAGCTTGACTCCCTCTTCTTTGTGGCAGCCCCTGGTTGATTGGGTGAAACTGACCAGTCCCTCTCTCTCAGCCCTAGGAAGTGGGCAATGGCAAACCACTTGCAAAATCTTGACAGGGAAACTGCAAAGATTTGTCTTGACTACCGGGGATAATAGTACAATAGACGATTTCCAAGGCTTCCTGCATGGATACCATTCATGATTACATGAAAATATTAATGGAAACAGTTTTGTCTCTTTAACAGAAAACATGACTCACCACATAAAAAAAGCTACCACTGAATTTCATAATAATTTCTAATTTTTTAATTAGCTTCTGGACGTTTTCATCTTCAGGAACAAACTGATGTCCAAAACTCAAAGTACATATGATATTAATAACTGCATTTATTACTGGAATTGAAGGGTCAAATGGCTGTCCTGCAAATGAAGATATTTCATAATCAATTATTAAAGAACAGGACTTCTATGCAATGAACAACATTATTGGGAACTGCAATTGTTTCAAAAAATTTAAAAAATCTTATCAAATTCGTCTGTTCTTATTTGAAATACACAGAATGGAAAAGAATTCTGCAGACACTTGAGCGATTAGCCCAAATTGCATACCTTTTGTTTTTTTAAATGTTTCCACCAACGTCTGAGCTGCATCTTCTATCTGGTGCTCAATGCTTTTCTTCCCCAGGCCCAGCTTCCGCAGAGAAGTGATGCCGATGTGTCTCTGCTGTTTCCAGGTGTGGCCACTGGAAAGAAGAATTCCTGTGGACATCAGCAGACAGTGATAAATGATTCCTGATAACATTCATGTTAAAAAATAAAACAGGTCTAGTTCTTGCAAACATCTCTATGAATTTCAGGTGGGAATACCAATCCTTTGTGCAATGTTGCCATTCTGTAAGATTCTGGCTATGTTAATTTTTATTATTATAATATTTATTCATGTTGGGAGTCACATAGACACTGAGAGACACGTGTGGGATGGTGACCACAGTTGCAGTGCTTGCCAGTCTCTATCTTATATGATGCACATCAAAAGCTTCTAAGATGATGTAAAGGTTCACATACGAGAACATGTTATAGGCACAAGTGACAGGAACTTCTCAGTGGTAATAGAATCCATTTGTAACTTCCTCCTACAAGATCTATGGAGATTCTCAGTCATCCAGGTCATGGTTGTCCCAAAGGTCCTTTTTCAGGAGGCAACTGGACTTTCTTGTTTTTATTTGAAGACGTTTCACTTCCCATCCAAGAAGCTCCTTCAGCTCTGACTGAGTGGTGGGGAATGTAAGGGTTTATACTCCTTGCAGACTGCTAGTCATTTGCATTCTTGTAGAGAGTCATTGAGGCCATTTGGAGGTTTACCTGTGTCCTCAGGGTCATCTGAGTGGTGCAAATGTGTGTGGAGCCTTCTTGGCTGCAGGATGTTTTCTGCCCTGTGTCCCTTCACTGTTGAAGACAGGTGCGGGCTGTTGGGGATGAGTCTGTGTTGTCTGCATCTCAAACTGAATCCCTGGATTACCAAGAATCTCCATAAACATTTGCAGACATTTCATTCCCCAAACTAGATAACATCATCAGTTCTGTCTTTGACAAGTTTCCATCCATTACAGGTAGTCCTTGACTAACACCAGTTTGTTTAGTGACAGTTTGAAGTTACAATGGCACTAAAAAAAGGGACTTATGGTCACTTTCACACTTACAACCATGCAGCATTCCCATACTCAAGTGATGCTTTGCAACTGGTTCATATTTATCTCAGTTGCAGTGTTGTGCGATCATGGCTGTCCAGAGGCTGTCCATGTCTGAAATGGTATAGGGTTTCCTGCCTGAGCAGGGGGTTGGACTCGATGACCTCCAAGATCCCTTCCAACTTTATCATTATTATTATTATTATTATTATTATTATTATTATTATTATTATTATTATTATTATTATTATTATTATTATTATTATTATTATTATTATTATTATTATTATTATTATTTGATCCCCTTTTGAGACTTTCTGACAAGCAAAGTCAATGGGGAAGCCAGTTTCACTTAACAAACGTGTTACTAATTTGACAACTGCAATGATCCCTTAACAACTGTGGCAAGAAAGGCTGTAAAATGGGGCAAAATTCACTTAACAAATGTTTCATTTAGCAACATAAATTTTGGGCTCAGTTGTGGTCGTATGTCAAGGATTACCTGAACTACTTGTCCTGTCCTATGGTCCCTAAAGAATACCTCAAATCCTTCTTTGTGACAGCCCCTTATGTACTGGAAGACAACTATCATGTCCTCCCTAATCCTTCTCTTCTAGGCATACCTGTCATCATACGATTTAACCTCCAGGCCCTTTATCATTTTTGTTCTCTTCTCTGCACATGTTCCAGGGTTTCAATATCTTTTTTGTATCGTGGTGACCAAAACTGGATGCAGTATTTTAAATGTGGTCTAACCAGAGTGATGTAAAGCAGTGCTATCAGTTCTCAGTGTCTTGATGGTACACTTTGGTTGATGCAGCCTAGAACTACATTGGCTTTTTTGGCAGATGCCGCAAATTACTGGTTCATACTTAAGAAGTGGTCCTCTAGGACACCTTGATCCCTCTCACAAGCACTACTGTTGAGCCAGGTACAACCTTTTTTATATTTATGCATTTGTTTATTCCTGGCTCGATGCAGGACTTTGTTTCTCACCTTCAAACTATATCTTTTTTTTTAACAAGATTTTATTGAGTTTATAAACATAAGGAAAAAATAGGAACAATACAGGTATGGTAAAGGGAGGGGATGGGGGGAAGGGAATAAGGGGTTTAGGATAAAATAAGGATAGGTACAATCATCTATTTTAACAAACAAGCTACTGTCCGGGTCATAATAATGAGTAAATATCATATTCAACCATTTTTAAAATAAGCTTAACTATAGCATATTAAAAACAATTAATAAACAAATACGTTCATCTATCAAATAAACACTATTAATAAAATCTCAAGAAATCCTAACAGTCAACAGTAACAGGTAAAAATCAGTAAATCACGAAAAATAACAATATCAATGTATTAATTAGCGTTCGCTTAAGAATCAATCATCTGTTCTAAGATATTAAATCCTTCAAATTCTAACGTGTCTCTAACCATTGATAGAATTTTTCCCAAGTTATAAAATAAATTGAGTCATC
This sequence comes from Protobothrops mucrosquamatus, assembly GCF_001527695.2. NCBI lineage: Eukaryota > Metazoa > Chordata > Lepidosauria > Squamata > Viperidae > Protobothrops > Protobothrops mucrosquamatus. Next base: position 45,839 of record NW_015388052.1, read on the forward strand.
TTTTTCTTTCATCTCTAATTTTAATCTATCCATTTCTGCACACTCTAAAATTTTAGTAATTATAATCTGGTCAGATGGTAAATTCTCATTTTTCCAAAATTGGGCAAATACTATCCTCGCAGCTGTTAGAACATGCAATATCAAATAGTCATTCTCTTTACCATAATTAGGTCTTAATATTCCTAATAAAAACAATTCCGGTTTAAATTCTATCGTAGTTTCATCATCTTTTCCAACCATCTATGAATCTTAGACCAATATTTCTTAGCAATAGGGCATATCCACCAGGCATGGTAATAAGTGCCTGGCTGTTGTTTACATTTCTAGCAAATATCCGAAACATTTTTAAACATTTTCACTAAGCGAACTGGTGTCATATGCCATCTATAAAACATCTTGTATAAGTTTTCTTTATATGCTACCGCTTTTGTAAGCTTAATATTTTTATCCCAAAGTTTTTGCCAGTCTTCCAAATCTATAGAATATCCAAAGTTCTTTGCCCATACTATATCTTGTTGGATAAGGACCAATGCCCAAGTCTGTCCATCTTGAGCCTCATCTTCTCAAGGACTGGCTATTCCCTCTAACTTAATTTCATCTTCAAATCTGATGAGTTTTCCTTCTATCCCATCTATCCCATCTATCCCCTCTATGAGTTTCCCTTCTATCTCCTTGGAGTAAAAATAAACAGAGTTTAAAATACATACTTCCATTCTCTTTAATAAGATCAAAGGATAGCAGAATAAAAATTCTAGCAAGTGAAATAATGTTCACGATATGGCAGTGATGATGAACCTTTTGTGGTCATTGTGTCAAAAATTCACAAAAAGTCTAACTTGACTCTGCTTTGCCAGTTAGACCTTCTGCCCCAGCCCCTGGTGCCTCTCAGAAAAGCTGCCTATCTGAGGTACTGTAGATCGAAGGTCACACAAGACCTTAAAGGGTGGAAAACTTGGAGAATGCACACCTTGTTCTTGCATGTTTTTGGATGACCCAGAAGCTGCATGAAAGAAGGGATTTTCTGGAGGCCTGGTGTGTCACCTGTCACCTGCATGTCATAGGTTTCCAATCACCACATTAGGGGGAGATTTCTAAATATTTCATGTAAATTTAGTTCTAACCATCTTCTTCTCCCCACCTCCCAGAGTTAAACAGGGATATTAATTATCCTTAAAAAGCAGAGTATTGCAATCTTGAACTTTATCCATCTGCATAGAATAGAGTTTGATGTCTTCCTTCGGTGGTCTTCTCCTGACCATTCTTGAATACTATGCTGAGTTGCTTAATGCAAGAACTGATATTTCTTCTATCATGTTTCATTACCGATAGTCTCCAACTTATGACCACAATTAGGACCAGAATGTCCATTGTTAAGCAAGGTGGTTGTTAAGTGACTCATGCCCAATTTTATGACCTCTTTTGAGATGGTTGTTAAGCTAAGTCATTGTTTTTAGTCCATTGAAACTTCAAATGGTTGTTAAACAAATGGTTGTAAATCAAGAACTACCTGTAGTCCTCTCTTTCCAACCACTTTCTTTCCCACCTGGGAATGTTTCTATGTACATGGAGTACATGCTTAGAGCTTAGAACGCTTTTCCCAGGCCAGGTTTCCACCTTCCATTTATCAGAAAACAAAAATAGTTGATGGGTCTGGGTGATCATGGATGATGGACAGTGTTGTTTCTTTCTCATTCCATCTGAGGTTTAGGAGCTCCGATCCAAGGTATGTAAGCGTTTAAATTGTTATCTTGATTTCAGGTAAGATAATTAAAGCTGCTGATTTTATTCCAATTTTGGAAACGTTATTAGCTTAGAATAGATCCTCAACTAAACCTAATTCTTATACATAGAAAGTACTGAAAGCTCATGCTTATGTATGTGGGCAGTCAGTATGAAATTGGCAGCCTTTGGTGGGTTGGCCATAGAGAGAGACTTGGTGAAAATCAAATCTGAAGGAAGAGGCAAAATTTGAAAAAAGAGGCAAAATATGAAACAAAGGAAAGGACTGAAAAGGTAAGGGAAGATTGGGAAAGATTTTTTCAAAATTTCAGGGGGAAGATGAGAGCCTGAAAAAAAGCAGATAGATATTTAGTAAAAAGATATTTAGTATGAATGTAATGGACAAGATAAAATGCAATTGAGACATATAATAATTTGGTGTAAACTGGATTATAGCAGTATTTTTTTTCCTTATCTCAAGAGTTTAAATCATTTTGTTAATTATCCCTTACTTCCCTCCCCCCCCCCCCATGTAGTGGTGGGATTCAGCTGGTTCTCATTGGTTTGGCAGAATGGGTAGCTAAATTTTGTTGAGTTTGGAGAACCAACTTAATGCACACTGCTTCTGGAAGTCCGTTCTAGGCTTCGGAGGCCTGGAGGAGGCCTCCCAGGCCTAAAGTGGCCTGCCAGAAGTGCATGGATGCCATTTCCGGAAGTCTGTTCTAGGCCCCAGAGGCCCAGGCCTGCATCCATGCAGAGAACCAGTTGTTCAGGTATTTGAATCCCACCACTGCCCCAATGTTATGCATATTATTCACACAATTTGTAACAGTGTGATGGAAATTTAGATACAATTCCTTACTATTTGCACTTACCCTTTTTTTTCCCCAAAGCGGTGATGAAAGCATTATCTGGTCTATCAGAAAATTCCTTTGGGAAGCTGGTCATTACTTCTTTTACAGTTTTGAATCCAGACAGCACTACTATAAGGTCAGGTCCAACCCACATGCTGTATATATTTCCATATCGTTTTACAGGCTGCCAAGTGAATCAAAGTTGAGAAATGTTATAATCAAATAAAACAGATTTATAAGGGCTCCTTGGTGCTTTCTGAGCTTGCTTGTTTTCATTTCTTTCGTTTAATTACCCCAACTAGCTAATACTATCAGAGCTAGTAAGGAGTGCTGTTTGCTGTCAGTTTATGTTCTGATGTGTTTCATATCTGGTTAGATGGGGGCAGTCTTAGGGATTCTTCGGTGGGGCTGTTTACTAATGGCTCTGTGGCAGTTCCTTGATTGGGGTATTGCTTACTTGATTGTTGGTCTGAAGTTGACCTTGGAGTTAATCTATGCTGATCTGAGTGCTAATGACTGGTGGAGAGGTACTCCCAGTCTCTTTCTCTTCTGGGCTGATTGATTGTCTCCTTCGCATAGTTGTGATAACCAAGGGCACAGCACAAAGGCAATGCACACAGCTAGCAAAGTAAACAGTTCTTTAATGGTTGCAAATTTCCTCCAAATGCTCCCACATTTGCTGGCAAGGCTCCAACCCAAATACCCACACACACCTTCCAGCTGACTCTGGCTAAAGGCAGTTTCAATACAGCCTGATTAATATAGAAATGTCCTCAAGGCCATAAAGATAACAAACAAAACAAAACATCAGCTTAATGAGTCCGCTTGAATCTCAGCTTGCAAAGAGAAAAGTCAAAATGCAGTCTGAGGTTGTAATTCAGGAAATCCATGTGGGTCAGCCAGTCCGGTCGTCAAGGTGTCCAGGTTTTCCTGGACACCTTGACGACAAGAGCAATGATACACACTTTCCCAAGTTTCAATGTTTGTTCCCGACAAAGTCCTCACCCCACAGCAGCTCCTTATATCTCAATCCCCAGGTATGCCTTGTGGGGTAGGGCGGAACGATATTTTACTAGGTTAATATATTTTTCTACAGTTATGTTACAGAGAAAATAATTGAGAATGGTTTTATATATTATTTGTTAATTATTTAGAATGAAATACCTTACGAAAATAATCTTCACGAAACGAAATCCCGTAAGCCCACAAGGTCCCAACGAGAGGTAGAGCCAAAGGACCAGGAGGCAAATGTCTTTGGGACCAGAGTTGTCTCAGGAAGAGGAGAATCAGCAGACAAAGCAGCAAAACACACAAAAATGTTCCCATCGCCATCATTGTCCTGCTGGGTTATTTTTTCTTCGATTCTCACTAGTGGATCTGAAGATGGTTGTATCCTTTTGTCTGATGCTTTTTTTTTCTTCCTGTTTTATATACTCCATTGATGGGAAACAAATAACAACATGATGCTGATGCTCTGCCTTATTTGTGCTGGAAGATACTATTACATTAATTCAGGTTAACGAAGTTGCCTTTGACCACATGCCACACAAATAACAGAAGAAGATATTTTTTAAAAAAAAAAATCAAGGGTTGTGTAATCCATTTTGCCCCAAACATTATAGTATGCCGGAATTATTTTAAAAACATAGTGTACCTCATGCCTAAGGAATATATCTGAATATAAGGGACAATCTTGTTGCGCCAAAGAGATAACATCTAGTCCAGCATTATATCTCATACATACCTTTGCAATTCCAGCTTTAGGACATTACCATGAAAATAAAACTCACTCAGTTTTACTTACAAATAAGAGACTTTTTTCATAAAGGCTTCATACAGTTAAGGACCATCTCTGGTGCTATGTAGCCTTTTGCAACTAAAATAAGTGTAATCATCATGCTAATAAGGAGAGCTGTTGTAATAGATTCTGCAACAACCTATATTGATTGAAACTTGTCCTTAATCCAAGCATCAAATTATAGGTAGAGAGCTATAGATGTTTAGAAATACCTATCTAAAAACGATGTCACCCATCAGCTGCCTACCTCATTAGCACATTTGAATATGATCCATGCTAAAGTTTTAGCAGGGACAATTTACCCAACTCTGAAGTATCATTAAACCCAATAGAGACCACATGGCTTGAGTAGGACCTAGCCATCCTTTGTGATATTGTGTTTTGCCTTGGGTACACAGCAGAACTCAGAATGACTCATGTTTCCCTTGGTTCCTAGAGTCATTCAATAATTATTCCTTCATAGGACGGCCTTTATGGTAATTGGATGCCAGGCCATGCCTCAAGGATAAAAGTCCCCCAGTTCTCTCCTTGAATCACCTTGCTTGTTGTTAATTTACTTATTTATTCAGTGTATAAATTGTCTCATTCAGAGTCATGGTGGTGCAGTGCATTGAATACTACAGTATTGTAGGCTGACTTTCCCCATTGCCAGCAGTTCAATCCTGAGTGTCTCAAGGTTGACTCAGCCTTCCATCCTTCCGAGATTGGTAAAATGAGAACCCAGATTGTCAGGGCAATTAATGTATTTACAATGGATATTGTTAACAACTCATATAGCAGCAGAACCTCTGACTGAATTAGTGTTAAAATCCCAACCCAAAAGGGTTGAAAGAACAATGATAGCAATCTACAAACACCTCTGATACACTTTGACTTAACTGAGGATTTTCAACTGAAGAGCAATCAGAAGGAAGACAATCTGGCAATTTTAAAAGATGAAGAAAGGCCACGCCTCAAGGATAAGGACCCCCGCAGTACTCTCCTTGAATCATCTTCTTGCTTGTTGTTAATTTACGTATTTACTCAGTGTACTCAATTATTCAGTATTGCAGGCTGACTCTGCCCACTGCCAGCAGTTCAATCCTGAGTGTCTCAAGGTTGACTCAGCCTTCCATCCTTCCGAGATTGGAAAAATGAGAACCCAGATTGTTGGGGCAATTAATGTATTTACAATGGATATTGTTAACAACTCATATAGCAGCAGAACCTCTGACTGAATTAGTGTTAAAATCCCACCCCAAAAGGGGTGAAAGAACGATGATAGCAATCTACAAACACCTCTGATACACTTTGACTTAAAGTAATTGTTTTGAGGAAGAGGCGGAGTATGTATAGTTGGAACTTGGATAGGGAATGTACACCTCAAGTTACGTCCTACCTATACATAGGACTGGGTTTCACAGAAAACAAGGTTTCTGACTCCCACATTTTAAGAGAAGGGCTACAGCAGGTGCCAATGCCATAGGTCAGCTCATCAACTATAGTTACTTGGCTCATCTACTTCCAATCATAAAGATATTGTTTATGTATATTGGTAACAAAAAGTTATATTAAAACAAGCTTGGAGGACAAACAACAGCCAAAATCTAAAACCCGAGCTGCAAGTATTTTCTATTATTTCAGAAAGATATTGTACATCACAGCAAAATAGTCCCAATGATCATAGATGCCCCTTTAGTGGAAATGATGCAGTCTTCTTTTCTCAAATGTATCCTCGGGGTGGATTACTCTACACCACTTTCAGCAATACGGATCTAGTTGGCTCTACCCCTTATATAAGGCCATCTAGTAATTAAAATATTCAACTAGAAAACATGCAAAACATACTGTGGCTGAAGGTCCGATCTATGGACCCAGATAGATTACCTGAGCATGCTACCTTGCAATTCGGTTAACCAATTTTCAATTGTCTTCACAATGTGGATTCTCCATCCAAATCCCCGTTCAATCTGATCTAAAGGCCAAAGAAGCTGTCAAAGAGTCATTGATGTGGCTGCCCAGGAGGATAAGCTGTGAGTACTGTTGTACTGCCTTCTCACTCCCCAGGCCTTTGACCTGGAACTTAATGCAGCTGTGTATTGATTTAGGACTTGCTTTGGACTTTGTTTGGCGTTTCTTGGACTGAATCAAAGTAATGGGTATTGCTGGAACAACATGTCCAGTTTCTCGTGTTCCTGTTTGCATCTTGATCTCTGGCTCTGTGCATTGATTTAGGACTGGCTTTGGACTTTGTTTGGCGTTTCTTGGATTGAATCTTGTCAAGAGTTCATCTCGTGTGGGGTTTGTAACCTGGCCAGCTCGTCATTTGGTTTACTACTGAAACTGTTGAGGGTTTTGAATAAAAAAACTTTGAACTTTCCATTGTGAGCATATGTGCATGAGTGGGGCAGTACAATAAGGGCCTGGTAGGAAGTGGAGAGCTGAGCCTGATTCTAACCCAGTGCCAGTCTGAAGGGGTTGCAAGCTGGGAGGCCACAGTGAAGAGTTTGTGCTGAGAGTGAAAGACCGGTTGAGGCATAGTGAAGAGCCAACTTGGAGTCAAAACGTCCTTCTCGGTGCGTAAGAAAGGATCAGCAGGCAGGTACGAGTGACAGACGGTTTATTCCGCACAGGAGAAAAGTCAGCGCTGGGAGTGAACTGCTCCCAGCACTTTACATAGCCTCTCTGCTTCATAGCCCCACCCACAGTCTGCAAGCCAGCATCCAGCGTGAAGGTTACATAAGCAGCAGTTCAGGTCCTTGCTTCCTCCCCACGCACCAGGCACACAGTCCTTGGAGTGGATCGCAGGTAGGGTGTTTAGTGTCCTTTTCCGACACCACCCCTTGCTGAGGCGTCACCACCCCTCCCTTGTGCCACCGCCCCTCCCTTGTGCTACCGCCTCGCGTGGTTCTGAGCCGCAGGAGGCGTCACCACCCCTCCCTTGTGCCACCGCCTCCCGCGGTTCTGAGCCGCCTTTTTTTGGTCCGCTGCATGGTCCGCGGGGATTCGCCTTCCCATGGCTGTGACCAGGATTCCCCTCCCCATCGAGATCCGGTGCCCAGCAACTAATGACAGTCCCAGCGATGGCCCCAGCTGGCGAGGAGGTAGGTTGGGAGGCGGCGGCGGTGTTGCCGAGCTCCAGCACCCAATGGCTGACGGCCTCCCAGAACCAGAACTGGCCTCGGCTGATGGAGTCCAGTCAGCGGACAGTCCTCGCGGTAGCCCTGGCAGGCAAGGAGGTCGGAAGGGAGGTGGCGGTCTGGCGCTGGGTTCCCCCCCTTCTTTGTGTGTCAGGCCCATGGGGCTTGACACTGTGGCGGAAGGTCCGATCTATGGACCCAGATAGATTACCTGAGCATGCTATCTTGCAATTGGGCTAACCAATTTTCAAATGTCTTCACAATATGGATTCTCCATCCAAATCCAGGTTGAATATTCTTGCTTTGACAAAATATGCAGAACTGTCTGGTATTTTTAGAGTTAATTCAGATGACAGAGAAAAGGGAGGAGAATAATAACAAAAGCCCGGGAAAAGGAACGGAAGTGAATCTTTGCCCTCTAGGCTAATTGGAAGATGTGACTTGTGACTGCAAGATAAGGGAGGGGGTTAGCAAGAAAAGTTAGTTGCCAGCAAGAGGAATTCAGATTCTGGCATACCTCCATGATGTGCCATCAATTTGTAATACTGTTAATAAAGGATTTAGGATAAACATGCCTGGAAGTTCTTTGAAGTGTTTCATTAGCCGGAACATGACACCTCAGCTGATGGAGTCCAGTCAGCGGACAGTCCTCGAAGTGGCCCCGGCAGGCAAGGAGGTCGGAAGGGAGGTGGCGGTCTGGCACTGGGTTCCCCCCCTTCTTTGTGTGTCAGGCCCATGGGGCTTGACACTGTGGCTGAAGGTCCAATCTATGGACCCAGATAGATTACCTGAGCATGCTACCTTGCAATTGGGCTAACCAATTTTCAAATGTCTTCACAATGTGGATTCTCCATCCAAATCCCAGTTCAATCTGATCTAAAGGCCAAAGAATCTGTCAAAGAGTCATTGATGGATAAGAGGATAAGCTGTAAGTACTGTTGTACTGCCTTCTCACTCCCCAGGCCTTTGACCTGGAACTTAATGCAGCTGTGTATTGATTTAGGACTTGCTTTGGACTTTGTTTGGCGTTTCTGGGACTGAATCAAAGTAATGGGTATTGCTGGAACAACATGTCCAGTTTTTTGTGTTCCTATTTACATCCTCACCTCTGGCTCTGTGTATTGATTTAGGACTGGCTTTGGACTTTGTTTGGCATATCTTGGAATGAATCTTATCAACACTGGGCGCTATCTAACAAAATGAAATTCAATGGCGAAAAAAGTAAGGTTCTACATTTAGGCAAGAAAAACCAAATGTACAGGTATAGTATAGGGGGTACCTTGCTCAATAGTAGTAACTGTGAGAGGGATCTCGGAGTCCTAGTGGACAATCATTTAAATATGAGCCAGCAGTGTGCTGCAGCTGCCAAAATGGCCAACACAGTGCTAGGTTGCATTAACAGAGAGATAGAATCAAGATCACGTGAAGTATTAATACCACTTTACAATGCCTTGGTAAGGCCACACTTGGAATACTGCATCCAGTTTTGGTCACAACGATGTAAAAAAGATGTTGAGACTCTAGAAAGAGTACAGAGAAGAGGAACAAAGATGATTAGGGGACTGGAGGCTAAAACATATAAGGAACGGTTGCTGGAATTGGGTATGTCTGGTTCAATGAAGAGGACAAGGGGGGACATGATAGCAGTGTTCCAATATCTCAGGGGCTGCCACAAAGAAGAGGGAGTCAAGCTATTTTCCAAAGCGCCTGAAGGCAGGACAAGAAGCAATGGGTGGAAACTAACCAAAGAGAGAAGCAACCTAGAACTAGAACCTAGAACTAAGGAGAAACTTCCTGACAGTTAGAACAATTAACCAGTGGAACAACCTGCCTCCAGAAGCGGTGAACGCGTCAACACTGGAAGTTTTTAAGAAGAGACTGGACAGCCATTTGTCCGAAATGGTATAGGGTTTCCTGCCTGAGCAGGGGATTGGACTAGATGACCTCCAATGTCCCTTCCAACTTTATCATTATTATTATTATTATTATTATTATTATTATTATTATTATTATTATTATTATTATTATTATTATTATTATTATTATTATTATTATTATTATTATTATTATTATTATTATTATTATTATTATTATTTGGGGTTTGTAACCTGGCCAGCTTGTCATTTGGTTTACTACTGAAACTGTTGAGGGTTTTGAATAAAAAAAAACTTTGAACTTTCCATTGTGAGCATGTGTGCATGAGTGGGGCAGCACAATGAGGGCCTGGTAGGAGTTGGAGAACTGAGACTGATTCTAACCCAGTGCCAGTCTGAAGGGGTTGCAGGGGTGGGAGGCCAGAGTGAAGAGTGTGTGCTGAGGGCGAAAGGCTGGTTGAGGCATAGTGAAGAGCCAACTTGGAGTCAGAGCTGCAGTACAGGAGAATGACAAGCTGGGGGGGACTGCAAGCAAGAACTGGCCCAGAGAGTCAACAGGGGCCTTGGCAGTGAATACATGGCGGTCTAGTCTCTAGTTCCGGTATCCCTTGTCACGTCACGAGTCTGTAGTCTCTACCTAAACCCCGGGAGACAATCCACCAAACCACGTTCATCGCCGTATTTCCAGTTACTCGACCGTTGACCGTAACCTTCAGGCTGTGGGGCTACAAATCTGCAATTGGAGCCCAGAAGCTGGCAATAACTTGAAGAAGGCCAGATCTTCTGAAGAACATTGGTTGAATGTTGAATCATTTTTTCTAAAGAAAGTCCAGAAAGAGATTGAAGACGTGTTTGGCTTCTCAGGGACAATTTCCTATCAGGATCAGAGATAGTTCCCTTACACCAATGCTGTGATTCATGAAACGCTATGTGTAAAATATGTCTTTCTAGATGTAGCTCCTAGGCAAAGTACAAAGGATGTGTAGTTGAGGGGTGATGCTTAGAATACAAATTCTAAATTGTTCCAAAATAAGTTGTAATATTCATGGAAATGAGGTATGAGATTCTCCAGACAGGATTCCAGCTCTTATACCAGCCTTGACTCCAAGGCAGAGGAAGAGAGGTGAAAATGATCCTCTGGGAGAACTTGGTAGTATCAAGATGCTTTGTTCCATAGGTAGCTTTCTATGGGGCTCTGCAAAAGGAATCAAGTATAAGCTGTGAGTACTGCTGACATACTGCCTTCCTCACTGTCCAGGCCTTTGACCTCATTGCTCTGATGTTGGTAAATTCATCCAGGCTTATTATACTCCAAAATGACAATCTCTAGGCCATCAGTGCAGGGTCTGAGTGGCTCAGAAATTCATGGCCACCAAGACAAAACCAAGAAGTTATCATGATACTCACTCACACTGAGAGCAATACACACATGGTCTGGTTTGTTTCTTAGCTAACATGTGATCTGAAGATCTAGGACATTAAGGTCACTTGTGGTGAGCTCACTTTCCATATACCAGGAAGCTCGCTGCTAGGATCCAGCTCCCTGTTTCGATTGCATCGAACCAGATCCAACTGGTTTCCAAGTGGCACTTGAGGAAATGTCCCACAAGCCCAGCAGGTCCTTCTACTTGCAATCTACTCAGTCTCCAGAATACGTGGATAACAAAGGGACCAGGCAGGATTAACCCCAAGGGGCCTCTTTCCTTGCATTGAATCAGAGGAAGATTTTGAATAAGAATTCTGGGAGAGGAATTGCCAGAAACTGCAGAACTGGAGCAATACAGGTAGTCCTCAATTTACGACCACAATCGATCCCAAAGTTTCTTTTGTTAAGTGAGATATTGGTTAAGTGAGTTTTGCCCCATTTTATGACTTTTCTTGCCTCGGTTGTTAAGTGAATCACTGCAGTTGATAAGTTAGTGACCAGGATGTAAGTGAATTTGGCTTCCCCATTGATTTTACTTATCAAAGGTCACAAACGGTGATCACATGATTTTGGGACACAGCAATGGTCATAAATATGATCCATTTGCCAAGCATCTGAATTTAGATCACATGATCATGGGTGTTGTGTCCTGAGCCTGCAAGAGCGGGAAGCAGGCTCAGAATTGTTGTAAATGGTCCCGGGCATTCCCAAAAGGTGCCTGGGACCAGACCGGGTGGCGCCAGCATTGTGCGCATGCGCAAGGCGCGAAAATGGTCAATTCCTATTGGTTTACACTGTCTGGGTTTCTGGCCCTATAAAAGGCCTGCGTGCCTTTTGCTGTTTGCTTGGTTGTAGGAGAGAGAAATAAGAGCTTGTTGTTTCCACCATGTGTCTTCGTCAATTGCCAGCAAACCGAAAACACAACAATGGAGATGCTGCAAAGTCGTCACTGTGAAAAGTGGTCATAGGTCATTTTTCAGGGCTGTTGTAACTTTGAAAGGTCACTAAATGAACTGTTGTAAGTCGAGGACTACCTGTACTGTCAAAAATATTTGGGGAAGGTTGTAGAGAAAGTGATTAGGCTGTAGAGAGCTTCAGATGAAGCACAGAATTAGATTCAGTCTAAGTTCAGCTCTAAGTGTGGGATGAAAAATGGATTGGTTGCTTCAGTGGATGTTCTGCCTTGGGGTGTGGATGGGAGCCACAATCTTTCTTCTTCCGTTAGTTCTCTCAGCATCATTTCAACCCTTCAAGTATAGCATCCTTTTGGTCTATCTATGAAGTTTGCCCTGAGTGGGGAACATGGTCCATAGGAGAAATTTAATAAAAATGAAAAAGATACTAAAAATAAATGGAAGTAATATGTTTTATTGGCATTCAAAAGGAACAAAGATAAAGCATGATAAGCTTAGCTAGCACATTTTTCACACACATCCTCTAAGTCTTTGGTTGACTTTGTTAGGCATGTGGTGTGAACCAAGCAATAGCTTGAAGAACTTTCAGTATTGAACAAATAGAAGCAAAACACAATATTAAGTGAATAGGTACATAGGAAACATTCGTCATACTGAATACCTACTGTGCAATAATTTAATGCTCTTTATGGGGTTTAATTTTAAGCCTTTGTGGGAATAGCACACAGTTTGTAAGGGTGTGGATGCATTGTCACATTTACAATAGGGGCTTCATTGAGTTCTTTCACTCCTTCAGGCAACCGGAAGCTGAAGGCCCTCAACAGATTGGTCAGAAAGATGAAGATCTCAATTCTTGCCAGCTGCTCTCCCACACATGCACGCTGACCTGTAGATGATAGAAGCATGCATAAAGGGGATAATAATCAATTCTCCAGAATATATCCCATCAGCAAGGAAACACGAAAGAAGATTCGTAACAGATGAAGCACATTTCCCTGTTGAATCTTCCTATCTTCTAGTATTGCTTATTATTTAGCACATTATTATTTAGTACACAGGAAGAGCTTTTGGGGATAATGCTTTGAATCTATTGATGTGGTTAGCCATTAGGTCAAACTGCTTTATTAAAGCAGCTTATGAGCCCTGGTGGGGCAGTAGTTAGAATGCATTATTGCAAGCTAACTCAGGTCACTGCCAGGAATTTGATTATGACAGACTCAAGTTTGACTCATCCTTCCATCCTTCCAAGGTTGGTAAAACGAGGACCCAGATTGTTGGGGGCAATATGTTGATTCTGTAAACCACTTAGAGAGGGCTATAAAAGAACTATGAAGCAAGATATAAGTCTAAGTGCTAAGTGCTTGCTATTGCTAAACAGAAATAATGCCAATTTGAGCAGACCATCTGTTTCTTGCTCAGGAATCCCTGACCATAAAGGTGATGGGCAGGACCAGTATACCAAATTGCATAGGAAGGTTTTTAGTAAGGAAGACTAATATTGGTAATATTGATAACATCTTACCCTACCTTGTAACTTTTAACTTGTAACCTTTAGTAATAGCAAGAGCAATAGCGATCAAAGTTGTATACCACTCCATTGGGCTTTAACACACTCTGGGAGTGATTTACACTGTCAGCATATTGCCCCCAACCATCAGGGTTCTCATTTTACTGACCTCAGAAGGATGGAAGGCTGAGTCAAACATCAGCCGGTCAGGATTGAACAGCTGGCTGTGGGCAGTTCAAGCTTTAGCTGAACTAAGCACCCTAAACTCATTTTATTATAAGGTGGATGACATATTGATTAATTAAAACTGTCTTACTGTGACCCTGAAGATGTAAGCAAGATGTATGCTGCTTTTAATGATTATTTTATCATGATATGTATCTCCATGATTGGCATCATGGCAATGTATGCTTTTCAAAATTGCATCAAATGGGGTCCACTCCAAGCAGAGGTGTGCCCATTTGGAACTTGCTTCTGGGTAGACCTTTTATTTACATATAAAAGGGTTTTTTTTTCCTTTCCACCTGACTGGTGTGGATCATTGGGCCTGTATGTTTAGGTAGGAGGACATGAGTTTTGGGGGACAACAATAGTTTTTCATATCTATCATAACTGAAGCTGTGCCTTTTATGCCCTTTGTTATCAGCACCAGCAATAGAGAAAGATTCATTGGTGTACAAGCAGTACCAGACAGGATGAGAATGCTGTTGTAGGGGGAGCTCTGCAGCCATTAAAAAGACTGAGCTTAACGCATCTAGGACCAAAACTCTGTGATGCAGATCCATCATTAAGAAACTAAAAGTAGGCTTGTTTTCTCTGGATTTGGCTAATAATTCTCCCCCAAACAACAGGGATAATTGTGCAAAGCTCTACTGATTACAATCTAAATATAACTAGCATTTCCTTGTAGTTTAAACTTTATAGCCTAGGAGGAATTTCAGACTCTCATGGTTATGAAAGTAGAAGGAATAGAGATTTCTGGATTTTCTATTCAGTCCATGATGACTTCAGATTAACACAGTGATGGGGGTGACAGGAATCTATAAGTGATAAACTGCTTTGTGCTCATGGACATACCTATTCCGAAGGGCAGAAACTCTTCTCGTTCAATGAACTTCCCATCCTTATCTAAAAAATGATTTGGGTTGAATTCTTCAGGTGTCTCCCATTGTTCAGGGTCAAGAAGAACAGAACGCAGGTCAGGCAAAATCATGGTGCTCTGCAAAAAATATTCATACAATATTGATGAAATGTTTGGTTTTAGCTTGTCTTGATAGACCCATATTTATTCATTTCCAAAGCAGTTTCTGAGAGCAGTGGCTGTTCTTAGCATTTCTCACCTTTGGAATGTGGTAACCCTTCACCGTCACATCCTTTGTAGTTTGCCTGGGCAACCCAACTAGGAAGACACTTTTTAAACGCTGCATTTCATGAATCACGGCATTGGTGTAGGGCAGCTTCTTCCGATCCTGATAGGAAATTGAGACTGAGGAACTAAAGGCATCTTCAATCTCCTTCTGGACTTTCTCTACAAAAAAACAATAGAAGTAGAAATCTCTTTTTCATTATTATGTTTCATTTATTTGTTTCCAAATGTTAATCCTTAGCAGAAGTTTAGGACAAGTTTAGGAATAACCTTTAGGGCATTAAATGTAATCCCATCCTTTTTAAAAAATATGATGAAGGAGAGCAGATTGAAAATGCATTTCCTGTGCTCTGATCATATCCAGTCCAAACAGGTGCAGAATATTGATTCAGTTTAAATATTCTATGGAATCTTTTTCAATCTACACTGTGTGCACAATTATTAGGCAAGTGGGTATTTTGATAGTACAGAACAATTAAAATAGAGAGAATTAAATAAACTAAAAACCAAGAGGATGGGTAACAAGGAGTAGGGATCATCTCTCTCTACCCTACCAGTCACTCCCATAGTAGTGCACCTCTATCAGGGCTCCAGAGCAATTGGCAGAGCCAGGTTTTAAGACTCTTCCTGAAGATCCGCAGGGTAAGGGTGGACCTCACCTCCAGGAGGAGAATATTCTAGACAGTGGGGGTCACAGCAGAATAACCTCTTCCCCTGAACACTGCCAGCTGAAATTCTTTAGCAGTCAGTATCCGAAAAAGGTCTCTTCTGCTAGAGAAACTGGAATGGGCTTGTCACATTGGAATGAGACAGCTCCTCAGATACCCTAGACCAGGGCTTTTCAACCTTTTCACCCATTGTACACTTTTAGGATATGGCAACATCCGAGTACCACCAGTCGCCTAGCAAGGTGTCAAAAACTTCATGACCAAAAAAAAGAAAAAAGAGATAAAGTACAGGTAGTCCTCAATTTACAACAGTTCGCTTAATGACTGTTCGAAGTTACAATGGCACTGAAAAAGTGCCCCCCAAGCCACAGCCAAGCAAGACACCTGCCTGCCCGCCCGACGGTGCTCTTCCTCCTATTTGAGATTTTCATTGTTGTGAGCATTTCTGTTGAGGATTGGCAGTGGGGGTGGGGTGGGGGTGTTTGGTTTTTATTCCCCCCATCTGCTGGGTGGTTGCAGCAGGTTTTGGTCACTTCACATGACCCTGGGACACTGTGACAGTCATAAATATGAATCAGTTGCCAGGCATCTGAATGTAAATCACAAGACCCTGGAGATGCTGCAACATTCCACTGATCGGCGCTTCTTCTGGGCTCAGCAGAAGCGTCAGGATCAGTGCTGCTTTCCAGCTGATTGGTGCTTCTTCAGGGCTCAGCAGAAGCACCAGGATCAACGCCGAGCTCCAACTGGAGCCTGGCGCTGATCCTGGCGCTTCCCCTGAGCCCTGACAGCCCCGAAAAAGCGCCGATCAGCTGGAAAGTTGCACTGACAGCCCTGCAACTCCAGCCATCTCTCGCTCAGGCTTGTGCGGTGCTGCCACCAGTTCAGCTCATTCCCCTCCCCCGCTACCACTTTTCTAGGATGGTCGCGTACCACCTGCCAGGTGCCAATGTACCACAGGTGGTACCCGTACCACTGGTTGAAAAACCCTGCCCTAGACCAGGGCTTTTCAACTGGTGGTACGTGTTCCACCTATGGTACTTTGCCACGTGGTAGGTGGTATGTGACTGCTAGCCAAGTGTAGCAGGGGAGGGGAAAGAACCAAAATGACCCAAGCCTGAGAGAGAGGCAACTGCAGCTGCATGACTGTCTCGGCTGGCAGAAGCCCCAGGAGCCAGCAGGGCTCCAGCTGATTGGTGCTTCAGGAAGCAGTTCGGAGCTGGAGGTGAACTGAAGAAAAAGAGGGGGGGAGGAGAGGAGAGGCTATAAAAGGAGGTGGTTTGAGTGGGGGAAGGGAAAAAAGACATCAGGAAAGGTTTAATCCCTTTAAGCAATGAAATTTGTTTTACCTCCTTTAATTCAATCTGTCTATAGCTTTTAGAAAGGTTTCTTTGAAGGTAAAGAGGCTTAATTTAAAGCTAAACCTTTTGCAATTGCCGGAGACTTTCAGTCTGGGATTGCAACATTGTGACACGTGACATGCCTGAGGCAGCTTAAAGAGAAAAAAAACCGGAGGTTTATTTTGTGAGCCTTTCTTGCTTTGCACTTGATTCCTGTGTCTTTAAGGGTACAGGTAAAGGATTGGGGGGGGTGCATGCTTACTACACTGTGAAAGAGCTCAGAAGAGAGAGAGGAAGAAGGGCCAACCAGCTAGCTTAGGGGTCTACAAACATAGCAACTTTAAGATCTATGGACTTCAACTCCCAGAATTCCTCAACCAGCCATGAGGGCTGAGGAATTCTGGGAGTTGAAGTCCACAAGTCTTAAAAGTGCCAAGTTTGAAGACCCCTGAAGTAGGTGGCAGTAGTGCATATTAATAAACATGGATAAATTCATCATACATTTGTCAGTGCAAAGGGAAAGGGATTCAGCAAAGGAACAGCCACCGAAGAAATTAAAACTGGTACGTTTTACTTTTTTTCTACAGTTTGTAATATTTTATTAGATTATAGAATAAAATACAAAAATACAAAAGCAAATTGTAGGACACAGTCGGGAGGAAAAAGGGGGAAAAATTGAGGGGGGAGAAGGGAAAAAAGAACAGACTTCCCCTGTTGCAGTAGAAGGAAGCATTAACATTGAACCTCAACTTTTTACTTTTCCATAATATTATAAACTAGCCATTTCTATAACAACAAATGAATCTAATCAGTAAAACCCAAAATCCCCCCCTTTTTTTTAGTCATCAAGTTTTTGAGACCTTGCTAAGCACTGGTGGTACTCAAATATTGTCATGTCCTAAAAGTGGTACAATCTGTGAAAAGGTTGAAAAGCCCTGCCCTAGACCACAGAGGTCTCCAACCTATGGGCCGTGACCCACTACTGGTCCATGGCCTCTTAGCCACTGGTCCACATGAGTGACTGGCCAGTGTGAGTGCACATGTGCACGTGCTCACCCCCCTTTTATCGGCGCTAGCATCACTGTGAGCCTCTTGCCAGCTGTAGCCTTGCCATGAGCCTTGCGCTGGCACCACCAGACCCATTTGCAGAATGCGCATGCTTGTGGCCCCATTTGTGCGCACGCACGCACAGCCACATTTGCATGTGTGAGCATTCATGCATAAAGGTACCTACCCCTCCTTTTCCCACCGGGCCACCAACCCAGAAATTTTGGGGATTCCTCTTCTACACCCACTCCATAAAAGGCTTTAAATTCATCTTAAATTGGACCCAGAACCAAACTAGCAACCAGCACAGCTCATGTAACAGTGGTGTTATATATGCCACCCAAGGGATCTCTAGAAGTAGCTGCACCACTGGATTTGCTACCAGCTGTAGCTTACAAATACTCTTCAAGGGAGTATTTGTAAGCTACAAGTAGAGCATATTGCAGTAATCCAACTGAGAGATTACAAGGGCATGGGAGACCCTGCACATATCCTCACAATCCATGAAAGGGTACAATTGGCAAATAACATGAAATTACACAAAGGGTCTCCTAGCCCTGACTGCCACCTGTTCTTTCAGTTGGAGTCATGAGTCTGGAAGAAACCACAAATTGCACACAGGATCTGTCTGGCAAAATGCAGTCCACTCAGAACTAAAGATGATAAAGCCCTAGATCCTTGAGTCCCTTTGATCCCACAGTGACTCCATCTTACCAAAAGAAGGTGTAGGGGTGACATGATAGCAGTGTTCCAATGTTTAAAGATGAGGGGGGTCAAACTATTTTTCAAAGGACTAAAAGGCAAGACAAGAAACAATGATTGGAAATTAACCAAGGAGAGAAGCAACCTAGAACTAAGAAGAAATTTCCTAACGATAAGAATAATCAGCCAATGGAACAACTTGTCTTTTGAAGTTGTGGGTGCTCCATCACTGGAGGCTTTTGAGAAGAGAGTGGAGAATCACTTGCCTGGAATTGTATACGTCCTCTGCTTGAGGAAGGTTCCTTCCAATTCTATTATACTATGTTCTACCAGGGTTAAGCTGAAGCCTGTTGACCCCCATGGTGTCCAGGCATTGCAAGAGGGTAACTACAGCATCACCTAGGTCACTGGCCTGGAGATGCAAAGTTGACTATTCTGGAAAAAATGATGATGCCTTGCCCCATGGTGTTGGATGATCTCACCAAGCAGTTTCATGAAGATTTAAAAAGGAACAGAGAGAGGACGGAGCTCTGCACCATGACATAAATGATAAGCTTTGGAGTGGACCTCTCACTCCCTATCACCACCAATTGGGACTGGCCTTGAAGAAAAGAGATGAACCAGTGCAACACTGCACCATCCAGTCCCGATTCCCACAGCCAGCTGAAAAGGATACCATGGTTGATGGTATCAAAAGCCGCAGAAGGGAAAAGAAGAACAATGATGGACGTGCTATCCCCATCCCACTCCCTCCAGAGATCATCCACAAGTATGGTTAATGCTGTCTCTGTCCCATAACCAGGCCTGAAACCTGGCTGAAAGGGGTCCAGATAATCCATTTCATCCAGGACCCATACTGCAACCATTTTTTCCACTACTTTCCCCTTCACTAAAAAGTGGAGATGGCAAACTGGACAGAAACTGTCAAGATAGGTGTGGTTCAGTGAAGGAGACTTAAGGAAGAGTCAGATCAAGGCCTCCTTAAATGGTGCTGGCAACATCCCCTCTGCAGTGATGTGGCATTTTGTCACTCTTAGCACCACGAGGTAAGGACTTAATGGCAACTCTGATCCATTTCCAGTCATATGCATTTTTTTTATTCCTCCAGTGGCATTTGTCTCTTCAACATCCTCAACTCCTCCATAAACCATTGGAGTGTTGGAAGCAATGGGCCAAGAGAGGGCACATGGGCACAATCCTGTCCACGGCTGCAGCTATTTTCTGATTCCAGGCTGTGGCCAGAGCCTCCAAAGGGCCACACAGCAGATCCCCCAGGACAATCCCACAGCTCCTTCTGGAATCTGAATGGTCCATCAGTCATCAAGAAGGGACTATGTGAATAGGTCCAGCCTCCCTGCAGAGGGGGCAGTGCTGGAAAATCTCAAGGACACCACTGTGTAGTCTGACCATGACAGAGGGAATAATGATAACTCCCAGAGCAGACCACATTGCCACTGTTTTGACAAGCAGATCATGTCTTCAAGGGTGTCCACTGTCCTGGGTTGGGCCATGGATAACCTGAGAAGGCTACCTTGGTGGCCATGAACACTTAAACTGCTTCTGGGGCCTGCCACTGGCACCTGTTTACTGTATATTCCTGCCCATCACCACTTGAATTGGTTTTCCTGCCCTAAACCCTGTGAGATGATCTTCTACCCCTAAACCTGACCTCCCGCTGTGCTGGCAGACCTGCCATTCTGCCAGTCATACAGACTCACCAATGTGTGGCATTTTCACTGTAGCTCTTAGTGCCAATGGGAATCCTTATGGTCCACAATCTCCACAAACACACTCAATGTATTCCCACCTTGAGCTGCTCTCTCCCACTGGCCAAACAGAGAGGAGACCACATTCGCATATATAGGCTCTTCTCTTCTCACACCCAGGCAAACGTACAATAGCCACACATTGAAGTGACCCCTATGCTCTCAACCTAGGGCCCAACTCACTATCACCTCAGGGTCTTGGACTCTGTACCCTCCATCAGCTTCTCCCTGTCAGTCCCAAAGGCTTGTTGCCATCAATGTTCTTCAGAGCATCTCTCCTTATCCTTAAAGCTACTGCCAGCTTCTGGACTCTAGGTATGTTGGAATTCCAAAGTTTGCGACCATAACCTGGTGTTCAACACCAGAAGGCTCCAAATTCATCTCTGATCTCTGGCCTTTGTACTCCTCCTTTCCATCTCTGATCTGGGTCACATAGTTCACTGCGAAGGCCCCTGTTGATTCTCTGGGCCAGTTCTTGCTTCCTTTCCCTGCCAACATGACATCCTTCTGGGCTGCCTCCAGCTCCAGCTACAAGCTGGCTCTTCCCTATACCTCCACCAGCCTTCCACCCTCAGCACAAACTCTTTGGCATGGCTTCCAGCCCTTCAACCCTTTCAGACTTGGCACTCGGTCAGACTCAGGGCCACTTCTCTACTTCCCACCAGTCTCATAGGAGCGTGGTGGCTCACATGGCTAGAATGCTGGGCTGACAATCTGCAAGCCCTCGTTCAAGACCGGAGGGCTGCTTTTTTTGTTGGGTATGCTACTGACATTTGCTCCAGCTCCTACTGACATAGAAGTTTGAACACTTGCAAACATGAGAAGATGAATAGGTATCACTTTGGTGGGCCCATTTAGGGACATGAAAGGAGTCCCCAAATGAGCATTCTCTAAGCAACATGATGATACCAGTTAGTACTTTTAACATCTTGGTACTTCCAACATTTTATGACGATGAACAGTCTGTTGTCCCAGTTGTGTCCCTCAGTGCTGCAGACAATGGCCCTTGATTGGCTCCCACACTCCACCCCAAATCTGTGGCCAGGGGTCTGCCCTGGTTGCCAGGATGAAAATACAAGCTTCAACTGGCTCATGAATCCAGACCAATCCTCTGTCTTTGCCACGCCATTCCAGCTTGGTCTCTTCAGTTTCGTTTGCTGCTCCAAGTGATAATCCTCCACAATTTTCCCATCCCTTCCCACAAGGGAGCCTTGTGTCATGCATCCACTTGTTCCTGCCATCTTGATTTTTTTCTCTATATTATCATGCTGAAATTTGGTCCTCTATATGCAATTTAGGCCAGAAAAAAGTAGCAAATCTGAAAACCAGAGTATATTTCTACTTTGAACGTGTTAAATGTTTTAGATTTATACTGATTCCAGTTTTTAGTTCCTCTCTCAAGATTTTCATTGAGAATTCAAAGAAGACTCTCTGTTTGTACATTCCTGGTTTTTCTGTTATCCTGCCAAGTTCATTCCCCTGCTTATAGGGTCAAGAATCTACATAGGAAAATTATTATGAACAATACATTCAGTTCCTCACTCAATACCTTAGCATTTCAAATAATTTCTGTATATTATAGAACCTGAGACTGGCCCTTGTTCCCACAGCCCACATTTCTCTCACCTTGGATGTCAGGATAATTGGTCAAGAGGAGCAGTGCCCACATCAGAATAATAAAGGTTGTCTCTGTCCCAGCACCAAAAAAATCAACAATACACCGAGCCAGGTTCTCTTCATTGTAGGTAGAGTTGGTGTCATTCCTGCTCTGATGTTTAAAATGGAAAATGAAAATTACAATGAATTCTATGCAAGTTTTCTATAGTTATTTTGTCTCTGTATTGCAAGTCAAGAGAATAAATATATTCCTGGTAGTTATATTGGAAAATCAATGCATGAGAGTAAGAATTAAAGTGTTATGTTCACACTGAGTAAAACACTATATTGAAGTAGCCAAGATCAAAGAGAGATTTGGCTTTGGAAGAACTTGAATTCATCTCCTTTTATTTTATTTTTGGTTGCCTCAGCAAATGCTTGCATGTGGAACGGTGATTAATGTGTACCTACTATAGTGAATCACAAAACATCACAAGCAGGAGTATCTGCATGAATTGTAATTTAAAGTTATGCCCAAAGGTGATGTACATGACCGATCTCACTACCAGCTTCTGTGGCTACTCTGACACACCATGACAATTCATGCATTTTTCAGAGTACAGGTAGTCCTCAATTTACAACCATTCGTTTGGTGATCATTCAAAGTTTCAATAGCAGTGAAAAACATGATGTCAACCTTCAAATGAATTGGGCTGCAGCCACTTCACTTCATTTTCAGTTGCCACCGTGATGGGAGGAGGGAGATGTATTCTCTTAGTTTAGACACAACAATAACTATTCTGTAGGAATCAAGGTCAAGTTACTAAGTTTTGGCGGGCTGAACTTTCCGTTAGAAGGCCCGCGAAAGTAGTTAATTGGGGATTATGATTTATGACATACTGCAGGGGTGGAGAGTTCAACTTTTTACTTTGTAATCTTGGGGGAGGGGACTTTCAGTCTTGGTTTCATCTTTGTTCATGCCGAAACTATGTAGCCATTAAAAGTTGTTCTTTGAGGAAAGCAATTGCCTCGGAGTTCTTATTTTTATTGGTCTTATCTATCAGAACCATGACATTAAATAAGACTCCAAAAAATCTCTAAACCAAGGGGAGAGGTCCCATTGGAGAAGCTGACACAGAGAGAAGAAGTGTTCATCCTCGGAGGGACCTGGTGGTCAAACACTGCCCTGCTGCTCAACAGCACGGTGAAAGCGTCAGAGTTCGAGTTCCTATTGATCTCATCCCAGGGTTTCTGTCCATCTGTGATGTTGACAGTAAAATGACCGGCTGCTTGGGATGAGTCAGGGGAATGGAAATACCTTAGCACTATCCACAGACACTCGGTCGAACGTCTGAGAGAGAAGTTTGACAGGCTGGAGATGGGCGAAGGAGGACAGGCCACATGCCAGGTGATCTCAAGTGAGCAAGAAGACAGGCATTCCCATGAGCCTCCACCACTCCTACAAAAACCAGTCCCATAGCGATGACATGAGCCACCAATCTGCTGCCAAAACCAGACTTAACATCGAGTCCAGTGCACTGGCAGAGCCCTGACCACTACCGACACCATGCCAGTCTGGATCGACCCCAGAGACAGGTCAGTTCCGAGTATTGCTGGTGTTCTGCCAGCCCCGATCAATGTTGGTCTCACCGTAGCCTGGAGGATCATCAATGTTTAGCCCTGACTGCTACCAATGCCCGGTAAACCCTCACCATTATCGGCACTATGTCAGCCCGAGCACCATTGATGCCTGCCCAGCCCAGACTGCTATCAATGCCCCAATGGCCCTGACCTCTACCGTCATGCCAGCCCTGACCGTCATCGGCGCCCTGCCAACCTAGGACCCCCACCATGGATCTTCCATCAAGGGAGATTTCAGCAACCCCAACCCCTGTTGCCTGATTTGCTGCAGGCTCTTTGGGACCGACAACCTGCAGATCCACCACCCCCCTCAAGCCCACTTTCGACGGTGATCTCAAGAAGATGACTGTTTTCCTGAACCAGGTATGGTCTTATGTAAATCATAATGGCCGTGCTTACTTAGACAATGCCGAAATGGTTGATACTGTGGCTGCAAATTTGGAAGGGGAAGCTGTGGAGTGAATGGCTGCCCTATGTGAGGAGTAGGCACCCGAGCTATGGGATTTCAATCTATTCAAATGTGAGCTGAGAACCAGGTTTGAAGATGAATCCCAGACTGTGCAAGCCAAAAAAGACATCCACGATGTGAAGCAGGTCGGCCTGCAAGAGAATATGTAAAATAATTTCAAAGATTGGCTGGACGGATCAGGCAGTGGCCTGAACAGTCATTGATCCACTACTTCAAACTGGGGTTGGACCACAAGCTGTTCCAAACGTGTATCTGCAGGGGGAATCTTGATCAACTCCATGATTGGTCCTGTTTGGATATGAATTTGGATGTTGAACTGACCTTGTACCACAAGCCTGCAACTTCAAGAGCCCAACCAAGGCAAGAGCCAGTGAGATGCCAAACGTCACAATGCCCCACCTGCTCCAGCAACTGGATCCATTAGGGCTCCGGGGACTAGCTTGGCTTGACAAATGGCACCCTATGATCTGGTGGGAGAATGGAGTGAGGACTCTTAGACTAGCAACTGGACCTTCACCTCCTCCCCCAATCAGTAGCCCAAGTGAGAGCCAAGGCCGGACCTGGAGACCTTAAAGTCAACTGTGAATCCCCTGCCTGGAGAACCACTCATCCCAAGTGAATATAGACACCTAGCAGAAGCTTCAGCAAGGCAGAATGCAATGTCCTTCCCCCCCCCCACAGAACCACTATTGAGATTTTACTGGGAGCCAAATTGCCCAAGCCAAAAATGTATTCAATGACCCCCCCCCCCATGAACCGAAGGAACTGAGGGCATACATTGATAAGAACCTAGCCAGAGGATTCATCCAGCCAGCAAAATCCCGAGTAGCCGCCCCTGTGCTTTTC
>NW_015388052.1:76697-80577 GCF_001527695.2 Protobothrops mucrosquamatus
GTTCTCACCTACATCATCCACAAGGGACGACTCGGGAACTCAACTCCTACCTCGGGCAGCTCACCTTTCCCCCTATGCCCAGGGGAAAGGTATCAAGCCGTTTGACAGCTGATGCAGGCTGTCAAAACGGCTTTTACGCAGAAACAGGCGGGAGCAGCAAACAGCTGCGTCCAGCGAAGGCGCCTGCCACCGGAAGTCCGACATTGGTTTGCTATTAAGAAAAATTTGAAAGACGTGTTCAATGACAGACTGACCCAGGAAGTGCTGGATCATCTTTTCTAGAAGCGTTTAAACACAGAATGGACAGCCATCTCCTAGTGATACTGAAATAATGGATTCCTTCCTGGGCAGAAACACTTTGGTGTAGTTGTTAATCCATCAGCCTAGAAACTCAGATATTCTGAGTATTAGTCCCAACTCAAGCACAAAGATAATAATAATAGTAATAATAATAGTAATAATAATAATAATAATAATAATAATAATAATAATAATAAAAATAAAAACAACAACAACAACAACAACAATAATAATGTTGGAAGGGACCTTGGAGGTCATCTAGTCCTATACCATTTCAGACAAATGGCTGTCCAGTCTCTTCTTAAAAAACGTTCAGGGTTGGAGCATTCACCGCTTCTGGAGGCAGGTTGTTCCACTGGTTAATTGTTCTAATTGTCAGGAAGTTTCTCCTTAGTTCTAGTTTGCTTCTTTTGTTGATTAGTTTCCATCTGTTGCTTCTTGTCCTGCCTTCAGGCACTTTGGAGAATAGCTTGAATCCCTCTTCTTTGGGGCAGCCTCTGGTTGATTGGGTGACACTGACCAGTCCCTCTCTCTCAGCCCTAGAAAGTAGGCAATGGCAAACAACTTCCGAAATCTTGACAAGGAAACTGCAAAGACTTGTCTTGGCTACGGGGGATAATAGTACAATAGACATTTTCCAAGGCTTCCTCCATGGATTCCATTCATGATTACATGAAAATATTAATGGAAACAGTTTTGTCTCTTTAACAGAAAACATGACTCACCACATAAAAAAAGCTACCACCGAATTTTACAATAATTTCTAATGCTTGAATTAGTTTCTGGAAGTTTTCATCTTCAGGAGCAAACTGATGTCCAAAACTCAAAGTACATATGAAATTAGTAGCTGTATTTATTACTGGCATTGAAGGGTCAAATGGCTGTCCTGCAAATGAAGATATTTCATAATCAATTATTAAAGAACAGGACATCTATGCAATGAACAACATAATTGGGAACTGCAATTGTTTCAAAAAATTTAAAAAATCTTATCAAATACGTCTGTTCTTGTTAGAAATACAGAGAAAGGAAAAAAATTCTGCCCAAATTGCATACCTTTTGTTTTTTTAAATGTTTCCACCAACGTCTGAGCTGCGTCTTCTATTTGATGCTCAATGCTCTTCTTCCCCAGGCCCAGCTTCCTCAGAGTAGTGATGCCGATGTGTCGCTGCTGTTTCCAGACGTGGCCATTAGAGAAAATAATACCTGAGGACATCAGCAGAGAATGATAAGTGATTCCTGAGGACATTCATGTTAAAAAATAAAACAGGTCTAGTTCTTGCAAACATCTCTATGAATGTCAGGTGGGAATACCAAGCCTTTGTGCAATGTTGCCATTTTGTAAGATTCTGGCTATGTTAATTTTTATTATTATAATATTTATTCATGTTGGGAGTCACATAGACACTGAGAGACACATGTGGTATGGTGACCACAGTTGCAGTGCTTGCCAGCCTCTATCTTATATGATGCACATCAAAAGCTTCTAACATGATGTAAAGGTTCACGTACGAGAACATGTTATAGGCACAAGCGACAGGAACTTCTCAGTGCTAATAGAATCCATTTGTAACTTCCTCCTACAAGATATATGGAGATTCTCAGTCATCCAGGTCATGGTTGTCCCAAAGGTCCTTTTTCAGGAGGCAACTGGACTTCCTTGTTTTTCTTTTGAAGACGTTTCATCTCATCCTAGAAGCTCCTTCAGCTCTGACTGGGTGGTGGGGAATGGAAGGATTTATACTCCTTGCAAACTTCTAGTCATTTGCATTCTTGTAGAGAGTCATTGAGGCCATTTGGAGGTTTACCTGTGTCCTCAGGGTCACCTGAGTAGTGCAAATGTGTGTGGAGCCTTCTTGGCTGCAGGATGTTTTCTGCCCTGTGTCCCTTCACTGTTGAAGACAGGTGCGGGCTGTTGGGGATGAGCCTGTGTTGTCTGCATCTCAAATCAAATCACTGAATTACCGAGAATCTCCATAGACATTTGCAGATATTTCATTCCACAAACTAGGTAACATCATCAGTTCTCTCTTTGACAAGTTTCCATCCATTACAGGTAGTCCTTGAATAACACCAGTTTATTTAGTGACAGTTTGAAGTTACAATGGCACTAAAAAAAAGGGATTTATGGCCACTTTCACACTTACAACCATGCAGCAATCCCATGCTCATGTGATGCTTTGCAACTGGTTCATATTTATGTCAGTTGCAGTGTTGTGAGATCATGTGATCCCCTTTTGAGACTTTCTGACAAGCAAAGTCAATGGGGAAGCCAGTTTCACTTAACAAACGTGTTACTAATTTGACAACTGCTATGATTCCCTTAACAACTGTGGCAAGAAAGGCTGTAAAATGGGGCAAAATAAATAGAGTTTAAAATACATACTTCCATTCTCTTTAATAAGATCAAAGGATAGCGGAATAAAAATTCTAGCAAGTGACTTCCGGTTTGCGATCGCAGCCCCGGCGGATGCACGGGAGAGCGCTCTCTCCTCCATTTGGTTTTCCTTTGTCGGAAGACCCTGAAAAGGGTCAAAAGTCACCCTGGAGGGGCGACCACCATGAGGAGGACCCCCGTCAGATCGTGGAAGGGCGGCAGCCCTTCTGTTTGATCCAAGACAGCTCCTTTGGACTGACGAAGAAAAGATCAGCCATTAACATGGCCGATCACTAAGTCATACCACCCAAAAGCCAAAAGCACTACCAAGCACAACGAAAGCACCGCAGAGGAATTGGGTGAGACCTTACCTTACCTTTCTTGCATCCCAACTATCTTCCTGTAAAAGCCTTTGGAAATTTCTTCCTCCCTCTTAACTTGGTGGCTTCTGCCTACCCTGGGAATACAAAGCTTTTTTGGGGGGAAAGAACAACTAAACTAAACAACTAAATAATTGGACTTGCACTTTTTGGATATTTGGGGTCCCAAAAGGTTCCTACTTCTATGGAGATCTATTACCTTACCTATCTGCTAAGTTGAAAAAAAAGAATATTTTTTCTTAAACTGGATAAAAGCCTAACTTGAGTTTGGAAAAAGACTTTACATGCTACTGGGGATATCTTGTGGTGAAATTTGGTACAGCAAGTAAATTTCCTTTTGACTGGGAGACCTGTGAGACTAAGATTTGTCCTTGGCACTATCAAAAAAGATAAGAATTTGAAACAGCTGGGTGGTGAAAACAATTCTTTATAGTGGAGGTGGACGTTTACTGACTTTTATCAAAAATAGCCTCCACTAAAGGACTATCTCTAAACACCATAGAAATGGAGGAATACTACCCACAACATAGCTACAAACTTATACTTGAAAAAATCCTTGAGGCCACTGAGCTAATGAATACCAGACTGAAAGATAAAGGCACCATCTTAAAGCTACAAAATGCAGCCCAGATTTCAACTGATGAACTTACAATCCAAAATGCAACAGAAGAGGAAGAAATTAACATCAAAGTGGACTTTAAAGAATACCAGCTACAACCTACTGAGAACCTGATAACCAAACCTTGATCTTAACTAAAAAATCTGCAATTCAAACAGCAACAGAAACTAAAGAAAGCAATACTAAGATGGAAGGTGCTGAAGA
>NW_015388052.1:83836-91934 GCF_001527695.2 Protobothrops mucrosquamatus
CTGTACATCAGGCACTGGAGATTGTTATAGTTAAAAACCAATAAAATATCTATAAAAAAGAGAGAGAGAGAGAGAAACTGGCTCCCAAATTTTTAAACTACTAAATCTATTTGCAAATTATTAATGTGTCATCTATATATTATATTAATGAAAAAGTAGTTAATAATAATAATAATAATAATAATAATAATAATAATAAAGGCAAGATTAAAGTTTCAAAACCCTCTGTTAAGAAACTGTTATTTTAATCAACTCGTAGAATATCTACCATGGTCTTAAATATCCCAAATCATTCCACGAGTTAACAGTAATTCATCCTAGATTAAATATCAACATTTGTTTCTTAATACCACATCTTTTCAATATTTGTCTGGTTAAATATAATAAATTCAAACTCCAAAGTTGGTTATCTAACTAAAAAAGTCCAGATGAAATTGATTTCCAATTAAGTGTGATAAATCCATTCCCCAAATTGCCTTAAATCCTCCTAGGGAAAATCAATTTATCACTTCTCCACTCAGTTAGGTTTCTGCCATTGTAAAAGAATTCAGACTTGAACTTCTTGGAGTTGTGTGCAATCAACTCAAGTTACTGCTCAATCTGTACAGTCCATATTTCTTTCCAATGAATCTGCTGCTTTCAAATCACATTCCTTTTCTGAATCTAATTTATCCACAGATGTATGCATCTGAATATTTTCCACAGCCATTATCATTTCATCAGACTTTTTCAAAAGGATTTCAACGAAGGATTGCATGTTATCAAATTTTTTATCAAATATCAGACAGATTGCTGGTCTGTAATCTGATATATTGTTGCTTTGTGTAATTTAGCAATGATACATGGAAAAAAAACAGGAAACACAAAATCCTGAAGCAAAGTGAAGAACTAGATAATGAAGCAGGGGAAATATTTTCTGGATATTTTGATCCAAAGTTTAAAAAAAAGCTCCAAATATTTTACAAAATTAATAAAATGAAAAAACCTTGTGGTGAGAGTCCAATATAGATCAAATGAAAGTATTTCCACTGTCCAAGAACACACTATGTTTCCTTTCAAAAAAGTAAACCTTTTTCAAAACAACCACATAAATCAAAGGGAAAAAAAGAACTTCTAAAGTCCAGCAAGGGGTTAAAATAAATCAGCATTCAGCCAGCCAGTATACTTTTAAAGATATAAGGCAAAATAAAACAAAAGATTTAAAAAGTTAAAACCCAGGCATGTTTAAGAAAACAAATTGCTGAAAGGAAGATGGATGACTGGTGACATTCTGACCGCTTCCACAGGGACCTGGAATTTTCACAACTCCCCTTCTCAGGCTATCCAAAAGCTCTCATAAGTGCTCTCATTCAAATTCAGAGAGCAGCACTGCCAGAGAACCAGCTTTGGCAGCAAAATCAGCAGATCGTCGGCAGAAAAATGAAAAACTCCTACCATTGAGTAGCCAACTTGAGGAGGAAATACTTCCTTGTAATATTATTACTCATGCAGATAGTGGAAATAGATGATAATGATAATAATGATAATGATGATGATGATGATGATGATGATGGTAATAATAATAATAATAATAATAATAATAATAATAATAATAATAATAATAATAATAATAATAATAATAATAAAGTGGCAGGCACCTTGGAGGTCATCTAGTCCAACCCCCTGTTCAGGCAGGAAACCCTATACCATTTCAGACAAATAGCTGTCCAATCTCTTCTTAAAAACTTCCAGTATTGGAGTACTCACAATTTGTGGAGGCAGATTATGAATAGATGTTAGTTTAGAACACAGATCCATAAAGCTTTTGAAAGCATTATAGAATTGCAGAATTAGAAGGGGCCATTAAGGCTATCCAGTTCCACCTTTTGTCCACCACAGGAATATAGAATAAAGCATCTTCAACAGAAGAATGTCTAACTTCATTTGAGCAGAATGAAGGAGAAACCATCCTTCTCTCTGAAGAACTGGTTCCATTATCAAACAATTCTTGGTAAGACTGAAATATAATCTGCCCCCTAAAAAACTTAAACCCATTATTTCAGATCCTGCACTGTGAAACGGTGGTGAGCAGGTCTCGGCTTGAATATTCTGGCATGATATGGAAAATAACTCCTCAAGAGTCATCACTATCATTTGATTAATTAAATTCCTCATCATGCAAGAATACTTTACTAGGTTAATATATTTTTCTACAGTTACGTTACAGAGAAAATAATTGAGAATGGTTTTATATATTATTTGTTAATTATTTAGAATGAAATACCTTACGAAAATAATCTTCACGAAACGAAATCCCGTAAGCCCACAAGGTCCCAACGAGAGGTAGAGCCAAAGGACCAGGAGGCAAATGTCTTTGGGACCAGAGTTGTCTCAGGAAGAAGAGAATCAGCAGAGCAAGTAGCAAAACAAACAAAAATGTTCCCATCATCATCATTGTCCTGCTGGGTTATTTTTTCTTTGGTTCTCACTAGTGGATCTGAAGATGGTTGTATCCTTTTGTCTGATGCTTTTTTTTTTCTTCCTGTTTTATATACTCCATTGATGGGAAACAAATAACAACTTGATGCTGATATTCTCCCTCATTTGGGCTGGAACTTTGCCAAGAAGATACTATCACATTAATCCAGGTTAATGAGGTTGCCTTTGATCACATGCCACACAAATAACAAAAGAAGGTTATTTTATTTTTTTTTAAATGAAGGGTTGGGTAATCCATTTTGTCCCAAACATTATAGTATGCTGGAATTATTTTAAAAACATGGTGTACCTCATGCCTAAGGAATCTATCTGAATATAAGGGAGAATCTTGTTGCGCCAAAGAGATAATATCTAGTCCAGCATTAGGACATTACCATGAAAATAAAATTCACTCAATTTTATTTACAAATAAGAGACTGTCTTCATAAAGGCTTCATACAATTGAGGACCATCTCTGGTGCTGTGCAGCCTTTTGCAACTAAACTAAGTGTAATCATCATATTAATAAGGAGAGCTGTTGTAATAGATTCTGCAACATCTTTAATTGATTGAAAGTTGTCCTTAATCCAAGCATCAAATTATGGGTAGAGAGCTATAGATGTTTAGAAATACCTATCTAAAAAAGATGCCTATCCTATTAGCACACTTGAATATGATCCATGCTAAAGTTTTAGCAGGGACAATTTACCCAATTCTGAAGTATCATTAAACCCAACAGAGACCACATGACTTGAGTAGGACCTAGCCATCTCCTTGAATCACCTTCTTGTTGTTAATTTACTTATTTATTCAGTGCATAAATTGTCTTATTCAAAGCCATGGTGGTTCAGTGTATTGAATTCTACAGTATTGTAGGCTGACTTTGCCCATTGCCAGGAGTTCAATCCTGAGTGTTTCAAGATTGACTCAGCCTTCCATCCTTCCGAGATTGGTAAAATGAGAACCCAGATTGTTGGGGCAATTAATGTATTTACAATGGACATTGTTAACAACCCGTATTGCAGCAGAACCTCTGACTGAATTACCCCAGGGTTCTGAAGGAACAGGCAAATGTGATCTCAGAACCACTGAACTATATTTTTCAAAGATCTTGGAGCACTGGGGAACTACCAGAGGACTGGAAAAGAGCTGGTGTAGTTCCCATCTTCAAAAAAGGAAAAAAAAATGGATCCAGGAAATTACAGACCTATCAGCCTGACCTAAATACCTGGGAAGATTCTGGAAAAGATAATCAAACAACGAATCAGTGAACACCTAGAGGCAAACAAAGTCATTACTAAAAGCCAACATGGATTTGTCAAAAACAAATCATGCCAGACAAACCTTATTGCATTATTTGACCAAGTGACAAAATTAGTGGATCAGAGGAATGCTGTGGATATAATTTACTTGGACTTCAGTAAGGCATTTGATAAAGTAGATCACAACCTACTACTCGATAAGATAGAAAAAAGCGGGTTAGACAGCATCACCACCAGATGGATTCATAGCTGATTGACCAGCCGTACTCAGCGTGTTGTCCTCAATGGAACTGCATCTACATGGAGGGAAGTGTGTAGTGGGGTGCCCCAGGGCTCTGTTCTAGGCCCAGTGCTCTTCAACATCTTCATGAACGATTTGGACGAGGGGATAGATGGGGAACTCATCAAATTTGCGGATGACACCAAGCTGGCAGGAATAGCCAACACTCCAGAAGACAGGCCTAAGATACAGGAGGACCTGGACAGACTTGAACACTGAGCGCTATCTAACAAAATGAAATTCAATGGTGAAAAAAGTAAGGTTCTACATTTAGGCAAGAAAAACCAAATGTACAGGTATAGTATAGGGGGTACCTTGCTCAATAGTAGTAACTGTGAGAGGGATTTCGGAGTCTTAGTGGACAATCACTTAAATATGAGCCAGCCGTGTGCTGCAGCTGCCAAAAAAGCCAACACAGTGCTAGGCTGCATTAACAGAGGGATATTATCAAGATCACGTGAAGTATTAATACCACTTTACAATGCCTTGGTAAGGCCACACTTGGAATACTGCATCCAGTTTTGGTCACCACGATGTAAAAAAGATGTTGAGACTCTAGAAAGAGTACAGAGAAGAGCAACAGAGATGATTAGGGGACTGGAGGCTAAAACATATAAGAAACGGTTGCTGGAATTGGGTATGTCTAGTTTAATGAAGAGAAGGACGAGGGGGGACATGAAAGCAGTGTTCCAATATCTCAGGGGCTGCCACAAAGAAGAGGGAATCAAGCTATTCTCCAAGGCACCTGAAGGCAGGACGAGAAGCAACAGATGGAAACTGATCAAGGAGAGAAGCAACTTAGAACTGAGGAGAAACTTCCTGACAGTTAGAATAATTAACCAATGGAATAACCTGCCTCCAGAAGCAATGAATGCTCCAACACTGGAAGTTTAATTCTTCTCTGACCTGTCGGTAAACAGACTTTACCACATCCCAAGGACGGACTCGTCCCCCAACCTGAGCTACTGGAGGTTCCAGGGAAGGTTGAAATAATAATAATAATAATTTATTATTATTATTATTATTATTATTATTATTATTATTATTATTATTATTATTATTATTATTATTATTATTATTATCTATAAATACCTCTGATACACTTTGACTTAAGTGAGGATTTTCAACAGAAGAGCAACCAGAAGGAGGACAATCTGGCAATTTTAAAAGATGAAGAAAGGTTGATCTTGCACCATTAAAAGCAACAACTTCATTTCCCCTGATGCCATGGTTTTACCAAAAGGACTGCTGGGTAACTAAACCCCACTCCAGAAGAAAATTCACAAAACTTTGGATCAACCCACTGCCATGAACAGTCTAACAACACCTCTAGCTCAACAGACTCAATCAAATATTCAAGATCTTCAGAACTCTTATAGCATTGAGCCTAAGATGAACAAACTTAACACCAATGCGTTGGAGTGCCAGGGGAAGACTCACAACGAAATTAGAGGAAACATTGCAACAAAAGGAATTTATCATGGTAAAGAATTTCATAGACCAGGGATGTTGCTTTGGCAAGAAGAGTCTTCTAGGAAAATCAAAGTTACCAGTCAGTGTGTATACCTGAATATATCAGGTTCCATTAATCTCACATCTGCTGATGATTGACAGAATGGGATACATTACAACCCAGCACTAAAAGGCTCACTTTTTCAACCTTTTCACCCATTGTACCACTTTTTGGATATGGCGATATCCGAGTACCACCAGTCACCTAGCAAGGTGTCAAAAACTTGATGACCCCCCCCCCAAAAAAGGAAAAAAAGTGATAAAATACAGGTAGTCCTCGACTTACAACAGTTAGTGACTTTTTCGAAGTTACAATGGCACTGAAAAAAGTGCCCCCCAAGCCACAGCCGAGCAAGACACCTGCCTGCCCACCCGGTGGCGTTCTTCCTCCTGTCCGAGGTTTTCATTGTTGTGAGCATTTCTGAATCATCTCCAACAAGTCTTTATTGTTTGCTCCACTCTACGAACAACCAGAGCAGAGGCACGCAGGCCTCTATTTATACCCTCTGATCCCCGGGCAAGTTCAACCAATCATGAGGCGGGTTTTTCCCGCCTTGCGCATGCGCACAAGGCTGGCGTCGCTCAGTCTGGTCCCGGGCAGCTTCTGCAAATGCCCGGGACTCTTGCAACGTCCCGAGCCTGCCTCTTGCAGGCTCAGGACACAACAGAGGTCATCTAGTCCAACCCCCTGCTCAGGCAGGAAACCCTATACCATTTCGGACAAATGGTTGTCCAGTTTCTTCTTAAAAACTTCCAGTGCTGGTGCATTCACCGCTTCTGGAGGCAGGTTGTTCCACTGGTTAATTGTTCTAACTGTCAGGAAGTTTCTCCTTAGTTCTAGGTTGCTTCTCTCTTTGGTTAGCTTCCACCCATTGCTCCTTGTCCTGCTTTCAGGCGCTTTGGAAAATAGCTTGACACCCTCTTCTTTGTGGCAGCCCCTGAGATATTGGAACACTGCTATCCTGTCCCCCCTTGTCCTTCTCTTCGTTAAACTAGACATACCCAATTCCAGCAACCGTTCCTTGTATGTTTTAGCCTCCAGTCCCCTAATCATCTTTGTTGCTCTTCTCTGCACTCTTTCTAGAGTCTCAACATCTTTTTTACATCGTGGTGACCAAAACTGGATGCAGTATTCCAAGTGTGGCCATACTCTTCCACGCTAGCCCAAGTAGAGCACATTGCAGTAATCCAACTGAGAGATTACAAGGGCATGGGAGATCCTGCACATATCCTCACAATCCATGAAAGGGTACAATTGGCAAATAACATGAAATTACACAAAGGGTCTCCTAGCCTTGACAGCCACCTGTTCTTTCAGTTGGAGTCATGAGTCTGGAAGAACCCACAAATTGCACACAGGATCTGTCTGGCAAAATGCAGTCCACTCAGAACTAAAGATGATAAAGCCCTAGATCCTTGAGTCCCTTTGAACACACAGTGACTCCATCTTACCAAAAGAAGGTGTAGGGGTGACATGATAGCAGTGTTCCAATATTTGAGGGGTATCTTTAAAGATGAGGGGGGGTCAAACTATTTTTCAAAGGACCAAATGGCAAGACAAGAAACAATGATTGGAAATTAACCAAGGAGAGAAGCAACCTAGAACTAAGAAGAAATTTCCTAATGATAAGAGTAATTAGCCAATGGAACAACTTGTCTTTTGAAGTTGTGGGTGCTCCATCACTGGAGGCTTTTGAGAAGAGATTGTACAGCCACTTTCCTGGAATAGTATTGGTCATCTGCTTGAGAAAGATTTCTTCCAATTCTATTATAGTATGTTCTACCAGGGTTGTCCTGGCCCAGTATGTAGCCATCTAGTCCAGAATACAGCTAGCTTAGGAAACTGTGTTTTAAGGGTTAAATTGCTGCCCTCTTAAGGGTGGCCTTCTGGGAAATGTAGTTTAGTTGTTACATGGTTATATCTGTGTTCTAATTGGCCACTGGGAGGGTCTTGTGTCTTTATTATGGGACATCCTGTTACGTGGCAGGTTTATTATCTCTCTCCATGAATCCTAGCCATGTGGCTGGGAGCTCCAGAGCAGCATGTGATCTTTATGAAGATGGAGAAAAATTATTCTCTTTTTACCTGCATGAATGGACAGAATATGAATCATGTGACAGATGTAGCTACATAACTGTGAGTTAATGCTTAAGAATTCCTGATCAATAAATATTCTGCATGTTACCATTCCATGGAGTTATTCTATCTAGATAGTGGCTAGACACTAGATGACCTACAAGGTCCCTTCCAACTTTACTATTATTATTATTATTATTATTATTATTATTATTATTATTATTATTATTATTATTATTATTATTATTATTATTATTATTATTATTATTATTATTATTATTATTATTATTATTACATTGTTGGTGGACTACGGACTTCCTCCTTGCCTTGTGAATCAGCTCTAGTGACTGTTGGATCTAGTTTGTAGGACCAGGTTGCACTGACTGGGTGCAATTTGGGGTGGAGCTTTACCAGCCATTGTAGGGTCATCTGTTGTGGTATAGTAGTACAATAAAAGACTTTATTGCTGCCAGCATCTGCATATGTGACCTACATGACACTTGCTTTCTA
>NW_015388052.1:92154-95973 GCF_001527695.2 Protobothrops mucrosquamatus
GGACTTCCTCCTTGCCTTGTGAATCAGCTCTAGTGACTGTTGGATCTAGTTTGTAGGACCAGGTTGCACTGACTGGGTGCAATTTGGGGTGGAGCTTTACCAGCCATTGTAGGGTCATCTGTTGTGGTATAGTAGTACAATAAAAGACTTTATTGCTGCCAGCATCTGCATATGTGACCTACATGACACTTGCTTTCTAGCCTGGTGCCTTAACCACTAGATTAAACTGGCTCTTTTAGATCAATAATAGTAGGGGTGAAATGTCTGGCAGGGAAACCTGGGTAGGGCAGTATATTTCTGTAGTGTCTGATAATTGGAAATATGGCAAGAGGTATGGAGTGGGGCCGCTCATGGGGAATGTGATCTCAGTATTTAGTACTGGTCTCATGTCTATGGAGATTCTCAGTCATCCAGCTCATAGTTGTCCCAAAGATGATTTTTTTTCACAAGGCAACTGGACTTTGTTTTTCTTTGAAGACATTTCACTTCTCATCCAAGAAGCTTCTTCAGCTCTGACTGGATAGTGGAAAATGGAAGGATAGCTGGTCATTTGCATTCTTCTAGAGAGTCATGAGGCCACCTGGAGGTTTATTTGTGTCATCAAGGTCCCCTGAGGAGTGCAAATGGGTGTGGAGCCTTCTTGGAACTGTTGAAAGGACTGTGTTAGCCATCTATGTCAAAACTGAACGGCCTCTCTCAACAGAGGGGGAGAGATATGATATCATCTATCTCCAGTCTACAATACAGTCCTTTCAACAGTTCCAAGAAGGCTCCACACCCATTTGGTGACCATGACGACACGGAAAAACCTCCAGGGGTGACCTCAGGTGACCCTGACGACACGGAAAAACCTCCAGGGGTGAAATGAATGAAGAAATGTCTAGACTCTAGAGCACAGTTGGCAGAAGGCAAAGAACAAACTCGATCAAACAGGGGTAAGAGCTGCTATTAAAGCTAATTTGTGGCAATTCAGGCACTGAAGTGCAAATACTTCTTCTCACTAATTGTATCAGCAGATAATCAGCCAGCAACCTTCTTTAAGGTGAGCCTCCTGGGAAGGAGAACACAGAAGTCTACCTGAAGGCATGCACTGAAGAAGTCTCTGAGGTTTGCTCTGGCTGGAGACCATAAAGCCGATTTCATTTTATTAAAAACTAGCTGTACCCAGCCATGCGTTGCTGTGGCTCAGTCTGGTAAAAACGTGTGTTGCTTTTATGTCCAACAGATGGCGCTGTTTTTCAAAAAAAGCATGTTTTTACCTGTCACAGGTGTGACATCTATATAATATAGGTATATAAAAACACGCGCGTATTCGAATGCAACATTGTGTCAAAATTTTCAAAGCAATCGGTGAAGAACTTTCGGAGATTTAAGATTTTGAACAAATGAACATTTACATTTTTATTTATATATAGATGAAAAAAAAAAGATTCTAGGACTAAATGGAAAGTGATATGCTTATTGGCACCCAAAAGGAAACTAAGGTAACATGTAACAAATTTACTTAGCATATTGTTCACACACAACCTCCGGACTGACTTGGTTAGGTATGTTTGTGAAGCCAGGAATAGGCTGAAAATGTTTTAATGTACAAGCAATCAAAAAGATCAAATAAAGTAAACAGCCATATAGGAAATGTACGCTTTTTATGGTGTTTTTAAAAGTTTAAGCCTGTGTGGGAATAGCGCACAATTTGTAAGGGTGTGGATGCATTATCATCTTTGCAACAGGGGCTTCATTGAGTTCTTTCACTCCTGCAGGCAACCGGAAGCTGAAGGCCCTCAACAGGGTGGACAGAAAGATGAAGATCTCAATTCTTGCCAGCTGCTCTCCCACACATACACGTAGACCTGTAGATGAGACAAAGCATGCATAAAAGGAGTCATAATAATTGTGTTCTCCAGAGTATAACCTATCGGCAAGTAAATTTGAAACAGTCAAAATAGATTTCCATGCTGAATCCTAGTATCTTCCCGCAGACTCGATTCTTAGAGATGCTTTCTCCCATTTAACTCTGTTTGTTGACGCTCATCAAGGGGATGATTTAACTCGGGTTGTACTAGACCAGGGGTAGTCAACCTTGGCTCTTTTATGACTCGTGGACTTCAATTCTGGGAGTTGAAGTCCATGAGTCATAAAAGAGCCAAGGTTGACTACCCCTGTACTAGACAGTGCATCATTTCAAAGGGAAAACTATGGACCCATGAAAAAACCTGATCTGGCATATTTTTCCAGAGATTTGCCTACAAGAGGGAAGTAACTTTCTCACCGCTCTGTCCACCAACTTATTTTATGGTGCATCAGGCTACAGCTGGATTAGAGGGAGATGGAATGGACGTAATCCATAGGAATTCCCTTTCACTGACCAGACACCTATTCTTGTTAGTCTTTGCTTGCTACACCCGGCTGCCTGGACAAATATGGGATTAACAGTCTGCAAAACAGGCCTTTCTTCCTGTCCTCCTCAGAGTAATTGCTACTCTAGCATTGGGTCACTTTTGACTTCTTTTTTGGCCAAGGATTTAAATATTCGTGCTCATATTATCAGTTCAGGAACGGTTCAGGATGTCACGTTTGCTGTGGATCTGCCCCAGCTACTAAAAGAAATTAGGATTCCTTGATTTGCTATTCAGAGCACGATCACCTCAGAACAACTCAGGGGTGGGGGTGGAAATCTGTAAGATGGCCAGAATCACTTGGTAGTGAGATGGGTAGGATATACAGTTAATTAGTTAGTTAGTTAATTAAGTAAGCCGCTTTGTGTTAATTAAGTAAGCCACTTTGTGCTTACCTATTCCGAAGGGCAGAAACTCTTCTCGTTCGATGAACTTCCCATCCTTGTCTAAAAAGTGATTTGGGTTAAATTCTTCAGGTGTCTCCCATTGTTCAGGATCAAGAAGAACAGAGCGCAGGTCTGGGATGATAAAGGTCCCCTGTAAAAAAAAAAAAAGAGAGAGAGAGAGAGAGAGATGACGAAAGAGAGCAGTTTTGTAAAGGAAACAAGCAAAAACATTCACACAATATTGATGAAACCCTTGCTCATAGCTTGTCTTTACGGATCCATGTTTGTTCATTTCTCAGAGCAGTTTCTAAGAACAGTGGCTGCTCAACAGCTTAATTTCCTTTCTCTTAACTAAAGTCACCTTGTCTCTTAAAGAAAGGGACAAAGAAACATGTCTATACAGGACTACAATTCTGATCTTAAGTTCAGCCCTTATCATCTTCCTAGGATAAATATAAAATGTTTAAGGTTCTAGTTTTAAACGCTGAGAGGTGTTTGGCTGTAAACCCATAATCCACCCCTCAAAAAAGCTTGCTATTCTTGGTGATTTGATTGGCAAGAAACATAATTACAATCCTGATCTTAAGTTCGGCCCTTAAACTCTTATCGTCTTCCTAGAATAAATATAAAATGTTTAAGGTTCTAGCTTTAAAATCTGAGGTGTTTGGATTGAAACCCTTAATTCATCCCTCAAAAATGTTTGCTATTCTTTTTTTTATTATTATTAATTTTTTTATTATTTTCAAATATAATAAAATATAAACATGAATTTGATGGATATAAATACAAAACATCAGTACACAAAAAAAATATATAATTTACGTATGATCCCCGCTGTCCCCTCTCCGCTTCCCCCTCTTTCACCTGCCAAACCTTCCTCCCCCTAAACTCTCAACCACTCCACCTTCCTCCTTTCACTCCCTACTTCCCAACCTCTTTCTCAAGCACCAACCGGAAGCAGTTTGGGGTAACAGCAAGGATCATCCTCATAAATATACTTCCAAAATAATTAATAAACACATCAATTCTTATATATT
>NW_015388052.1:102650-110208 GCF_001527695.2 Protobothrops mucrosquamatus
TTCAGCTTAAACAATACAGAAGATGTCTTTAAAAAGATCGAGTTAGAGTTGAAACTTTATCCAAAAAATCCAGCGTTCCTGGTAAGCTCTGTCTATTAGAGCTTTACTCACAGTTCAAATCTTTAGCATTGGAGGTGGAAACGGCGTCTTGCTTCGTTAGAACGAAGACGTCCCGATCTATGGAGATGGCTGTGAGCTCTGGCGGAGTTCACACCTACATCTCCCTGAGAGCCCTCAGGGAGACTAGGGAACTCTACGCCTACTCACCAGCAGCTCACCTTCTTCCCTTTGCCCGAGAAGAAGGCTGAAGCCGGCAAACAGCTGATACGCGCTGTTTTGCCGGCTTTTACATAGAACGCTGACGGGAGGCTGTCAGATTGCCTCCATTGGCCGCCGGCAGCCACCGGAAGTCCAATGTTTGCTATTCTTGCTTGTTCAATTTTGCATGACTAATTGGCTGTTCCTGAATAGAGTCCTCCCAAGTGCCCTATTCTCTTTTTCCTTCCATGATGGACTACTGGAATACAACCTGAACATATTTCTCACCTTTGGGATGTGGTAACCCCTTATCTCCACGTCCTTTGTGCTTTGCCTGGGAAGCCCATATAGCAAGATACATTTTACACGCTGCATTTCATGAATCACGGCATTGGTGTAGGGCAGCTTCTTCCGATCCTGATAGGAAATTGACCCCGAGGAACCAAACACATCTTCAATCTCTTTCTGGATTTTCTCTAGAGAGAGAAAAAATGATGGAAACAGAAGTTTCATTTTCAATATTGTGTTTTTATTCCTTTAGTCATTCCTTTGTTCATTTCCTAATTTTAATTCTCACAAGTATCAATCAATCCATTATTATAGTCTAGCATTTGTCATGCAGAGATTTTAGAACATGTCGATTTTGTCATGCAGAGATTTTAGAACAGAAATTTGTGTATATTTATCGTGGTTTTTATTATTGCCTGTTCACTGCCCTGAGTCCCGTAAGGGAGATAGGGCGGTATATAAATTCAATAAATAAATAAATAAATAAAAATAAATAGTCACAGACCAGAGTTAAACATTAAAACTTTTTTTCAAAAATTAAAAGAAAAAGACATAATAGTATATTACAGCTTATGGTGAGATCATCACCATATTTTAACAGATGGTAAAGAGGAATTTAGCTACATTCAAAGAAACTGTGTCATACTATCCAATACCTGTACATAAAAGAGATGAGAATTTCCCAGAATATTTTACCAGGTAAAATATGGTTAGCCACCCTGATGAAGCTGGCAGGAGGCCGGCGAAAGCTAGGTGTTTTAATTGTAAATAAACTTGTTATAGTTTTTATCTCCTGGTGGTCTCACAGTTTGTGATTCTCCAGATATATATATATATATATATATATATATATATATATATATATATATATATATATATATATATATATATATATATATATATATATATATATATATGCCAAATAAATAAAATAAAATGAACACCAGGGTAAAATAATCAAACTCTAGGAGTTTAATATTACAATACCAACGCCAAGCTTTCGTCAGCGTTCTGCTGACATCATCAGGGCTTAAACGGTCAGTCCATGGGAGAGTCTTTTATAGTTCAAACTTGGCCTGCACATGGCCCCTGGACCTTGTTACCGGTCCTGGTTGCATCAGCTGCGCTCCGGTGGTGATCCTTCCTCCGCCGGTTGTCCCTATCCTGCAAGACTTATCTATGCGGTTGCTCCTGTCAAGCTCGTTTGCCCGTGGGTTGGGGGTGGAAGTGTCACTCCTCTTTCCCTCTCTCCTCAGCCCCATCCCTCGTCTCCCTTGCGTATGTGATTCCATGTTCCTATTCCCCGCACTGGTTGGGCCCACTTGGCACACTTTCTTTTCTGGACCCCCGCTGGGTTTGGTCACCCCACTGTCACTTCCACGGGTCTTCCTCTCCCTTCCTACAGTCACATCCCCCACACCTCTTTTGCCTCTTCGCATTTTATCTCTATCATTCCCCCCTCCGGGCCAGTTGGATTCATCCTTCCTCCCCCCCCTCCTTCCTTCTGTTCTCTTCCATGCCAATCTCTTCCTCCTTGCCAGCCTGCCTGTTTCTTTCCTGCTGTGGGTGTGTCGGGGTTGTTGGGCGAGGTGCCCGAGCCACTCCCATTGACACGGGATGGCTCCATAACTTGTACCCTTCTTTCCTCGCCTGTAGGCGAGTAACTACCCCTCTGGGGCTCTCTTCCTTTCCGTCAGTCCTCACACCTCCCCTCCTTTCTCTTCCCCAGCTGTTCGTGTCCCCTGTGTTTTTCTTCTTCTTCCCATTATCCTCCTGGCTAGACCTCCTTTCTTCCTTACCCTCATAACTGCTTGTTCCATGCTGCGGGTATGCTGGGGTTGTCAGGCAGGGTGGCCGGGTCGCTCCCGTTGGCGCGGGGTTGCTCACTAGTTTACCCTCCTCCTCTCTCACCCATAAGCGAGTGGCTATCTCTCTGGAATCCTCTTCCTCTCCGTCAATCCTCGTATCTCTCCCCCTCCTTCCTTTCTCACTGCTTGTATCTCTTACATCCTCCCTCTTCCTCTCGTTATGCTCCTTGTTGGTTCCCCTCTCTTCCTTACCCTCATACCTACTTATTCCATGCTGTGGGTGTGCCGGGGCTGCTAAACGGGGTAGTGGGGCCGTCCCCGCCCACGCGGGGCGGCTCGTTGTTCCGTTCACCTCTTCCCTCGCATGCGAGCGAGTGACTGCCCCTCTGGGACCTTTTCCCTCTCCATTGATCCTCACCTCCCCCCCTCCTTTTCTTCCTCCACTGATCGTAACTGCCACCCCTTCCTTCCTCTTTCCATCCTCCTCCTTGTCAAACCCTCTCTCCTTATTCCCATACTTAGCTCCTCCTCTCTGTCCTAGACCCGCCAGGGTGGTTGGGTGGGGGGGTAGGATCGTCCTCGTTAGTCTATGGTGGTTCGGTAGATCACTCTCCCCCTCTTTCCTATGCTAAGCTCATGTTAATTCTGCTAAGCTCATGTTCATAATTCAGGAATCCACATAGGAAAATTATTATGAAGAATAGATTCAGTTCATCACATAGACCTTTGTATTTCAAATAATTTATGTGTTCTAGAACCTGAGACAGGCCCTTTGTTCCCACAGCCCAGATTTCGCTCACCTTGGATGTCGGGATGATTGGTCAAGAGGAGCAGGGCCCACTTCAGAGTAGCAAAGGTTGTGTCTGTCCCAGCAGAAAAAAAATCAAAAATACACTGAGCCAGGTTCTCTTCATTGTAGGTAGAATCGGGGTCATTCCTGCTCTGATGTTTAAAATCGAAAATGAAAATTACAATGAATTCTAGGCAGCTTTCCTGTGTTTGTTTTTGTTTCTGGGGTTCTCGGGATTCTCCTACACACAGCTCCTGCTCAAAGAACTGGTGGCAGGCATAGCTAGGTGAGCCTTTGTGCAACTTGTGATGCTCTTATTTGACTTTTGATGCACTACTGAATTACTGTGAATTATGACTATAGAGGCACTAAAACCATGTGAAATGGGGAGCCCAGCTCTGAGGCACTTCAAATTGATAAGTTACTTGTAAAAAAAATGATTCTGGGTCTTTTCCCCAAAACGTTGGAAAGAACGAACTTTTTTTCCTTGTTTCAAATTATTTTACATTTTTACTTACGGTCAAGGCTATGGAAGTAACTGTCCTTTTCCAATCATTTCAGGGATTAAGTCTGAATTAATCAAAATCCCTACCCTGTTCATTCTTTTAGCAATA
The DNA here is from genome assembly GCF_001527695.2 of Protobothrops mucrosquamatus. Classification (NCBI taxonomy): domain Eukaryota; kingdom Metazoa; phylum Chordata; class Lepidosauria; order Squamata; family Viperidae; genus Protobothrops; species Protobothrops mucrosquamatus. The sequence continues at coordinate 106,409 of NW_015388052.1, forward strand.
GCCATAGCCCTTAGACTCATATATCACTTCACATCCTTTAAAGCCCTCTCTAAGCCAAGGCTTTTCAACCAGTGGTACGGGTACCACCTGTGGTACATTGGCACCTGGCAGGTGGTACGCAACCATCCTAGGAAAGTGGTAGCGGGGGAGGGGAATGAGCTGAACCGGTGGCAGCACCGCACAAACCTGAGCGAGAGATGGCTGGAGCTGCAGGGCTGTCAGGGCTCAGCGGAAGCGCCACGATCAGTGCTTCTTCGGGACTGTCAGGGCTTAGTGGAAGTGCCAGGATCAGCACCAGGCTCCAGCTGGAGCTCAGCGCTGATCCTGACGCTTCTGCTGAGCCCAGAAGAAGCGCCGATCAGTGGAATGTTGCAGCATCTCCAGGGTCTTGTGATTTACATTCAGATGCTTGGCAACTGATTCATATTTATGACGGTCACAGTGTCCCAGGGTCATGTGAAGTGACCAAAACCTGCTGCAACCACCCAGCAGACGGGGGGAATAAAAATCAAACACCTCCCACCCCACCCCTGCTGCCAATCCTCAACAGAAATGCTCACAACAATGGAAACCTCAGACAGGAGGAAGAGCGCCGCCGGGTGGGCAGGCAGGTGTCTTGCTCGGCTGTGCCTTGGGGGGCACTTTTTTCAGTGCCATTGTAACTTCGAACAGTCACTAAGCAAACTGTTGTAAGTCGAGGACTACCTGTACTTATCACTTTTTTCCTTTTGGGGGGGGCAGTTATCAAGTTTTTGACACCTTGCTAGGCGACTGGTAGTACTCGGATTTTGCCATATCCTAAAAGTGGTACAATGGGTGAAAAGGTTGAAAAGCCCTGCTCTAAGCGGTTTACAGAGTCAGCATATTTACCCCCAACAATCTGGGTCCTCATTTTACCAACCTCAGAAGGATGGAAGGCTGAGTCAACCTTGAGCCAGTGAGACTCGAAAAGAAACTTTTCCTTCTTAATGGAACTTCTTTAGAAAAAGGAGTGGCAGGTGAACATGAGAGGCTGACAAACAGAAGCCATTGAGTTCTGTTTCCGCCCACCTTCCACGTCTAACAAGAGCAGAAGTACAATACAGTTCTTATTTCAAAGCATGGGCTCTATTCACAATAGGAGCTGAATAAAAAAGAAAAAAAATCCAAGATGAAGGAACACGTGATCAGTAGCTCTGCCTGTTTATTTACAGCAAGGAATATAATAAATTCTTGCCCTTGTATTGAACCACAATAAACCCAAACCTTCTCCATCCGAAGAAGATAGTAATCGATGAAATCTTGTGGCTCATGCAGACAGCTGGATTCCTTGTGTTTCTCTATTTCCTGCTTTGCAAACGCAAGGATAATATCCATCGAAGCCAGGGCTTTCTTGTGAGGGCCTGGGAGATACTTCATTAATTTGGGGAACAAATCATACACCTAACAGAAAAAGAGAAGGAAAAGTTATTTCTTTCCCACCAAGGAAGGAAGGCTCAAACACATCAGACGTCATGAGTTCCTGCGTGCCCACAAGAGATCTAAGTCCCGCCCACCTTAAGTGCCTTTCTTAACTCCCATGAATTTCCCTCGACCATTAGTAGCTCAGATTCTTGTAGAGAGCTAATGCTTGCAATAAATATTTACACTCATTTGAACTCCCTGTATCTCCTGATTTCTCAGGGCTTGACAGGAGGATAGGGATGATTTATGGGCTTCAACTATTGGAACCTTGAGAGGGATATTCCAAGCTATTAGATTGACTGAAATAGTCAAGTTATAGATTCAAGGAAAAAAGGACTGTTTAATGCTATTCTAAGATACTGTATTCAAGGACAGTCCCAATGCAGACACACAGAGTTGTGTAAATGGAAAGCTCTCTCCCTCCCTCCCTCATCCCTCCCTCCTTCCTTCCTTCCTTCCTTCCTTCCTTCCTTCCCTCCCTCCCTCCCTCCCTCCCTCCCTCCCTCCCTCTCTCTCTCTCTCTCTCTCTCTCTCTCTCTCTCTCTCTTCTCTCTCTCCACCTTTCTCTTTTTCACATGAGATTATAATGGAGATGATGGTGAACTATGGGTTGAACATTCGGTCAGAGGTGACTAAACAATAGTACCCAATTAGGACCTGTTACTTGCTCTGCTTCAGGTTATAATGAGATGTTGAAACATATATAACACAAGGCTACATTCTAGGCTTTGTATTTAAGACCATTCTGGCTTAATTAAATGACAAAAATGTATGGGTGGGCACAAGGATAACAAAACATTTTAGAGAACAGGAAAATCTTGAAAGGAATACATGCAAAATCTTACCTATGGGTAGGAAAAATCAAAGGGATATGAATGTATTAATGGGAGGTGGTACGTGTGAAAATGATCTAGCTGTCTTGTTGGATCATTAGCTGACCATAAGCCAATAATGTGATGGACTTGAAAAAAGATATTCATGGCCCTTCCTCAAAGATATGACTGCTGCACCATCCCACGGTCACATTACTACATTTTGGGTGCTTGGCAACTGGCTTCCATTTATGACTGGTTGAAACCTCCTGCACTCACATGATTTCACTTTACAACTTGCCATATGCTAAATAAACAAATAAACTTTACAACTTTGCCTTTTTTCAGCAAAAAACATCCATCAGATAAGCTGGATTCAGACTTACAAACATGTGACTTGATTAGTAACTATGCTAACTTGCTAAAGAGCCATTGTAAAAATAGTTGTAATATCAAGTCCAGTCCCATGATGGCTCAACTTACGACCACAATGACTTACAATAAAAATTCCAGGCTCAGTTGTGCTTGTAAGTCAAAAACTATCTGTAGTTTCAGCAGAAATCTAGTATCTGGATACAGAGAAATTCCTCTATATTTCTCATTATTCAGACACCTTCTAGATCTCCACATTGTGCTTTAGAAACAACTTTACAAATTGAAGTTTATTTGGGAGGGAATAGCTGACATGATAAGAGTGTCAGTGCTGCCTTCGATCAATCCCTAGGAAAGAAAACCCTTGACTGCATAGATTCAGAGAAAAGGTATTTTGGGTCCAGATGCTCCACGCCGTCTTCGTGCAGGCCATTCCCAGGACGGTTGGCCTTGAAGATGTTAAACAACCCAAGCTGGTCTCTCTGAGTCCAAGCCTCCCCAACACTTCTCAGCAATGCCAGTCTCACATCACCTGCACGCTTCCCCTCCCAAATACCCATTGCTCCCTCCCTCCATTTCCATGGCAGCTGGCAGCAAGCTTGAAGGAAAGCAATGAGGGCCAGGCTGACAAAGGAAAAACTTAAAAGGAACAATTGGAAGCAGTAGGTATGTCCAGCAGGGAGAAAAAGACGACCGTCAGGGGACAAATACATGCCCTTATATATTTGGAGGAGTGCCACGTACAGGAGAGGCTGGATAGTTCAGAATTATTCCAGAAGGCTTGACAGAAATAATGGGCTTAAATAATAAGAGAGTAGCTGTTGGTTGTTTATCAGGAAAAAAAAATAACAAGAACTGTTCAGTGATGTGCTGACCCTTTGCTAGAAGTGCTTAGACATCGGGTGGATGGCTGCTGATACTGAAATGATGGATTCCTCCATGGAGGAATCCATCATTTGGTATAGTGGTAAAGACACCAGCCTAGAAACTGGGAGGCAGTAGGTTCTGGTCCTAATCAGGCACTAAGTCAGCTGATTGACCTTGAGTCAGTCCTTAGGAAGTGGGTAGTGCTAAATCATTGCCAAAATCTTGACAAGAAATCTGCAAAGACTTGTCCAGGCTCTCACCAAGAGTCAAGCCTCACTCGAGGACACACACACACACACACACACA
>NW_015388052.1:113917-115192 GCF_001527695.2 Protobothrops mucrosquamatus
AGCCAGAAAGGCCTACCCTTCCTCCACCAAGCCGCCTCCAGGTCTTCCAGGCCTTCCAGGCCATCGGCCAGGCCAGGTTTTCCAGGCCACCGGGCCGCATCCGGATCCTCCAGGCCGCCAGGTCGCAATCTGCCATGGCCGCCAAGACCGCCTGGCCGCCAATCCTCCGGGCCGCTCGGCCGCCACTCGGCCACTCGGCCGCTGCACCTCCAGGGCTCCAACGCCTTTGTTGATCTTCTCTGCACACTTTCCAGGGTCTCAACATATTTTTTGTATCATGGTGACCAATACTGGATGCAGTATTCCAAGTGTGGTCTCACTAGCATGGTGTAAAGCCCTTTTTTCACTTCTCATTGTCTTGACGCTATCCCTCTGTTGATGCAGCCTAGGAGTGTATTGGCCTTTCTGCCAGCTGCAGCACACTGCTGGCTCATATGTGAGATTTAGGACAGCTAAATCTACACCTAGATACTAAAGAACAGGACTTCTAAGGTGATCTAATGGAATGTGAGAATAACCTTGGAAAACGGATAGGCAAAGAGATGCAGCATAGGATATGGTTAGAAAAAAAGGGGGAGTAATCAGTAATGAGCAGAAAAAGAAATTTCAAAAGGATCCCACTTAACTTATCAGACAATTAAAAGAAACCGTGGGGGGATTTGTACTTTCAAACTTGCAAGATTTTGTTAATGCAACCTTACAATAAAGTAGAATTAGTTCACTTGTCATGTCCCTTGTCTAATCAACTTGGAAGACTGGCAGGGAATAAAGGAAGAGAAATGGAAACTGTCTTTTTAAAAAGAAAAGGAAGGAAGGAAGGAAGGAAGGAAGGAAGGAAGGAAGGAAGGAAGGAAGGAAGAAAGAAAATATAAATTGAATACATCTATTTTTATTTAAAATACTCAGAAAGGAAAAGATTTTGGCAGAGGGGGACTTGAGTCATTACCCCAAACTGCATACCTTTTGTTTGTCTAAAGATGTCCACCAATGTCTGAGCTGCGTCTTCTATCTGATGCTCAATGCTCTTCTTCCCCAGGCCCAACTTCCGCAGAGAAGTGATGCCGATGTGTCTCTGCTGTTTCCAGATGTGGCCATTGGAAATAATAATTCCTGAAGGCATCAGCAGACAATGATAAATGATTCCTGATTACGTTTGTGTTAAATATATATATACCGTATATACTCGAGTATAAGCCGAGTTTTTCAGCCCATTTTTGGGGCTGAAAAATGCCCCCCTCGGCTTATACTCGAGTCAGCATCTCGAAGCAGCTGCTG
>NW_015388052.1:115627-140012 GCF_001527695.2 Protobothrops mucrosquamatus
GTGTTCCTGCCGCCGCCGCAGCCGCCCGGCTCGTTCCCGCCGCCGCCGCCACCGCCCAGCGTGTTCCCGGCGTCGCCCCGGCCTGTGATGCTCCAGGTACGGCCCTCCCCCCCTTACCTTCCGTTCCCTGTGGCGCTGCGTGTCGAGGCCGAGACGGAATACCCCGGGCCGCCGCAGCCAAGCGCGAGGGGGAACGCCAGAAGCCTCGCGCGAAGGGGGGAGGCCTGGCGACGCTGCGCCCTGCCGGGCGCTCACTGACAGGGCCGGGGGGGCCGAGGCGGCCAGGGAGGAACAGCAAAAATGCCCCCTCGGCTTATGCGCGGGTCACCAATTTTTCCCAGTTCTCTGTGGGAAAATCGGTCCCTTGGCTTATACTCGGGTCGACTTATACTCGAGTATATACGGTATATATATATATTTAGGTCCAGTTCTTGCCAAACATCTCTCTGAATTTCAGGTGGGAATACCAAATCCTTGTGACATGTTGCCATTTTTGTAAAATTCTGGGCATGTTATTTTTTCTTTACACAATATTTATTCATTTTGGGATTCACGTGGGCACCGGGAGACATACGTGGTGTGGTGACCACAGGTGCAGTGCTTGCCAACCTCTATCATATATGACGGACATCAAAACCTTCTAAGATGGTGTAATTGTTCATGTACAAGAACTTATGTTATAGACACAAAAGACAGGATATTCTCAGTGGTGGCAGATTCCATCTGCACTTTCTTCCCACAACATTGAAACCAACCAGCAAAATAGGTAAATGGCTTTTTTATTCATCAAGTTTCGTCACGTTCCTATTGCATTTGTGTGCCAAAGATTAACTAAAAAATTTAAATTGTTTTTACGGGCCTGTTTGTTGAGATCACCCCCCCCCCAAAAAAAAACCCTGATGACAATGTCCTCCATTTCCAGATCATGCACCATTTCTTCTGAAATGAACATTAAGTCTATTGTGTAATTGCCAATATGAATTGGGTCTGAGATAACCAGGGGAAGCTCATGGTTGCCAGAGGGATCATAATTCCCAAGCAATCTTGGACCCATCTGCAGATTTTTGTAGTTGAAAACTATAAAATTTAACCCTTAGGTTCTCCAGTAAAAAGTGCTCAAATAGTGATATCAGGTCTGGATGACATCTTTTTCCAGGTGGACCTAATATCTGCCAGGAATTATTGCTGCCAACAGCCTGAGAGCAAGACTACTAGCAATCCAACCTCTAAGACAGTGGTGGCGAACCTATGGCACATGTGCCAGAGGTGGCACTCAGAGCCCTCTCTGTGGGCAAGCGCACCATGCCCTGGAGATGGCAACTGTCCCTCTTCAACCAGCCACCTGCTAACTCGCCAAGGTCCCACGTGGCCGGATGCATCCCAGCATGGCTGGTTTCCCTCCCCCCTCCCATCCCTCCCTTACATGCTCTCCTTTTCCTGGGCACGACCCACTGTATTGCCTCCTCAGCTATCGGCTGGCCTTCCAGCTCAGAGGCGGCTTCTCTGAACTGCTGGGGGCGGGCTGCGGAGCCTCAGAGTGCACTGGTCAATGGGCCGGCAGGCTGTGGCTGCTGACGGACACTGTCGGCCCCCATGCGCTCACTGGCCTCTGTGTGCGGGGGCCGATGGTGTCAGGCAGCAGCTGCCCCGGCCCCTGGCCCGCCTTGCCCTGCAACAATGGCACCCCCGCCCTGCCTCGCCTTGCCTCTCCTCACCCCTCAGAATGAGCCTCCTGCCCACTGCCCACCTGCCAGAGATCCCCTGGATCTCCCCCAACCTTGCCCGGCCCCCACAGGCATCTCTCCCCACGAGCAACATCGAGGTGACTATGCCCATCTTGGCCACACCCACCCAGTCTTCCATGACAACAGCCACGCCCATCCAGTGGGCCACACCCACCTGGCACCCGGCGATAAATAAGTGGGTTTTGGGTTGCAGTTTGGGCACTTGGTCTCTAAAAGGTTCGCCATCACTGCTCTAAGACCTCGTGAAATATTCATCCAGAAAATGGGAAGTACCAACTGCTGGTAAGTTATTCTGGCATGGACAGCTCTGATCATGATACCGCCCTCTGCTATTTACATACACCTCACTTCATCAATTTCAATCAAATATTATTATACTAAAATCAAGAGAAGGTTGCTGTACTCCAACACAATAGCAGATTATACGAATGATTAACAGCCACAAAAATATTTTTTTTCTTGTGAGAAAGAACTTTTTCCTTGTGAAAGAATAGAAAACTGGAAATTCAAATTTTGTAGAGAAATATTCATTTTAATTGCCAGTGCTCAGAATCTGTGATTTTAAAATATGGGGATTGTGTATTTTAACAAATTCCATCAACGATTATGATCTTACTATGCATTTAATAGTTATATCATACAGATGATCTGAATAACATTTTACTTTGCTTTTGGATAACATGATTTGAGTTGCATACGTTATTCAAATTTTAGATCTTTTAGCAGATTGGAAAAGATCCCCACTATACCTATTTCTTATATATGGGAAATACTGAAAGCTTATATCTTAGAATCATATTTGTTTGAAGTATCCTATGTAACAAAAATAAATATTTTCCATTCTGCATCGGAGCACTTCTCAAATTCTTTAATGGATACATGATCCATGAAGATATATTGAATATATATGTTTGTGTGGCCAGTCAATATGAAACTGGGTTTTTTAGGTGCATTGATTAAACGGAGAGAAAAGGTAAAAATCAAATTTGCAAAAACAGATATATGAAGGAATAGGAAAGGGGTCCAGAGGAAGGGGAAGATGGAGAAATATGTACAGTAGTTGGATGAAGTTGATGAGATCCTCAAAAAAAAGAGGTAGAAGTTTAATGAAAAAGGCAATGTCCAAATCAATATAGGCAGTGCTTTTTTTCTAAAAAAAAAAAAAAAAAAAAGGTGCCGGAACTCACACACGTCATACAACCCGCCTTGCCTACCCTACAAGGTTCCATCCAAAAAAGGTGCCGGAACTCCGTTCTGGGCGTTCTATGAGAAAAAAAGCCTTGAATATAGGAATGTAATAGTACAGATAGAAAGCTATGAATGTGTATAATATTTTGGTGTAAAGTGGATTAAGCAATATTTCTGCTTAATGCCTGTTTACTATATCTTACTCTCTTTTTTTCTGTGCTATGCATAATGTTACCACAAATTGGAAGAATTTGATGGTTATTAAGATCTTACAGTTTGCACTTACCCCTTCCTTTCCCTAAATTGTTCAAAAAAGCATCCTCTGCTCGGTACGAGAATTCTTTTGGGAAGCTGGTCATTCCTTCTTTCACCGCTTTGAATCCAGACAGCACTATCATAAGTTGTTGCCCAAACCACAAGCTGTATATATTTCCATATCGTTTTACAGGCTGTCAAGTGAATCAAAGATGAGAAATGTTACAATCAAATACACGGATGATTCCCATTTAATACTGTATGCCATCCACAGGTGCTCCTAAATCCTGAATTCTGCTCTTTAGAATTCTTTTTTCCCTCTCCAAGATTCTTGCCAAGAACTTCTGACATCCCTTTATTTTTGTTTTGCCTATTTTATTTACTTATTAAATTTCTACACCCCGATCTCACCTAAGTGACTTCCACGTTTTGTTTCGAAGATAGTCGTGAACAATATTTCCAACTCATAAACTCATTTTTTTTTCATTTTTGTTCTGCTTTGTATCACAGATTTTTACCCTTTTCCAATATCTTAGGGGCTGCCACAAAGAAGAGGGAGTCAGGCTATTCTCCAAAGCGCCTGAAGGCAGGACAAGAAGCAACAGGTATAAACTAATCAAGGAGAGAAGCAACCTAGAACTAAGGAGAAACTTCCTGACAGTTAGAACAATTAACCAGTGGAACAACCTGCCTCCAGAAGCGGTAAATGCGCCAACACTGGAAGTTTTTAAGAAGAAACTGGACAGCCATTTGTCCAAAATGGTATAGGGCTTCCTGCCTGAGCAGGAGGTTGGACTAGATGACCTCCGAGGTCCCTTCCAACTTTATCATTATTATTATTATTATTATTATAAATGCAGTTAAATTGGACTTTATAAGCATTAATATCTAGGTCATACCATACCACATGCAAAGCAGATATAAGTATCTGTTCTATATATCTTTCTTCTCCAACCAGCTATGTATGAGTCATTATCTAAAATAGAAACTACTCTTCAGAACTCCGACTCAGATCATTTTTGAAATTATTATACAATTGCAGAATTAGAAGGGACCATTTAGGCGATCAAGTTCCACCTATTGTCCACTGCAGGAATATAGAATAAAGCGCTGATGCCGTGACAAGGTGGGTGGAAGAAACCGGAGCTTCTTAGCCCGATTTCGTTCTGTCTGGTGACCCAAAGGGGTCGGAAAGTTGCCCTGGAGAGACAATGAAGAAGAAGGGAAGCTTTGGCAGTCTGAACCAGATGGCAGTCAGTCCAAACAAACCGAGGAATCTCTTCAAACAGATGGAAAAAAGGCTGCCTGTAAGCACAGGCAGTCGAAGCCATCGTCAGCCGGGAAAAAAGCGAGGGGCCACAGCAAGCTGTGGAACAGCTGATTGTCAACAACATGCTGAAAACTGAGTGAGATTGTTTTATTCCTCTTCCTTATGGACTTGGAAATAGAGATCCCCTGATTGGAAAAAAATTCCAAAGCAAAGACCCCGGAAAGATCAGTGAAGAAGGGAGTTAAAAGTGGCGAGAAATTACAAATAGGGGAAGGAAATTAAGGAATACAAAAGAATATACAAAAATGGAATTTGGACTGGTTTAAAGAAAACTTAGTTAACCCTTACAGTGTGGAAAATCTTTTCATAATCAATTTCTATGAGAAATAACTTAAAAAGAACTTTTAAAAAAACTTTTAAAAAAAACCTTTCTAAACCTGGATATAGACAATACAGTAAATAAGGACATCTAGTGGTGAAAGGAGATATTACAACAATACCAAAATATCAAAAGAACTTGAGAAGCTTATGACCTTGAAACAACACATGATGTAAAAAAAAAAAAGCTTTACATGACTCTATGTTAGAAAAGACTCTTTACAATCATATTTTCTGACACTGGACATAACTACAACAGAAACTATTTGGAAACAGCAAGATGTTCAACGATAAAACAAGATAACTATATAAAATTATTGAACCAAATAAGATTGGACCTGAAAAAAATGGAAAAACTTGTAATTGTCAATGTTAGAAAGAATTGTCATGGTGAAAATGAATATATTACTAAAAATACTGTTTCTATTTCAAATGATACCTATAAAACTAGAGAATTTTTTTTGAAGATTTAAATTCATTAATTTTGAAATTTATTTGGGAAGGAAAGAAAGCTAGAATTAAACTTAAAGTGCTACAAGAAGCTAAGGAAAATGGAGGTTTTGGCTTGCCAGAGTGGGTTTTATATTATCAAGCATCTGTATTAACATGGGTAAAAGAATGGCTAACTCTCAGAAACAAAAAGTTGTTCTATTTGGAGAGACATGATTTACAACTTGGTTGGCATGCTTTCTTATGATATGGGAAAAATAAAATGCATAAGTACTTTCAAAACCACTATATAAGAAACACATTATTATTAACATGGGAAAAAATAAAATGTAAAATATATTTGAAAATTCCAGGATGGCTTTCAACAATGGAAGCATTTATACATCCAAATTTAGTTAACTTTGAGAAAATATGGACATATAGATATATTCTAAATTCTGAAGGGAATTTAAAATCTAAGCAAGAGATGGAAAATCAGGATGTAGATCTATCATGGTGGGCATACTTATTAATGCAAGTTAGATATGATAAAGATGTTAAACTGCATATATTTTATAAAGAGCAGACCTTATTTGATCAGACATTATTAACCTCTGATGAAAAACTAATTAAGAAAATCTATAAATTTTTATTGAATTTGGAAATGGAAGACGAACAAGTTAAAGAAACAATGATAACATGGGCAAAGAACTTCGGTTATAACATAGAATTAGAAAAATGGCAAAACTTGTGGGAAAGAAATTATAAACTGACAATGTCAACTTCTTATAAAGGAAATTTATATAAAATGTTTTATAGATGGCACTTGCCACCAGCAAGATTAGCAAAAATGTTTAAAAATATGTCAGATAGATGTTGGAAATGTAAACATAAGTCAGGTACTTATTAGCATATATGGTGGACATGTGTTAAAGCAAAGAGATACTGGACAAAAATACATACTTGGCTAGAAAAGATGTTGGGAAAACATGTAGATTTTAAACCTGAACTTTTTTTATTAGGTATTATGCCAGAAAAGATTGATAAACAAAGCATATATTTGATTTTACATGTGATAACAGCAGCAAGAATCGTGTTTGCACAATATTGGAAAAATGAAGAAATACCATCAGAGGAAGAAATAATTTAAAAAACACCAGAATGTGCAGAAATGGACAGACTTACTATGAGGTTGAAAGAAAAAGAAGAAACAGAATACTATCAGTTTTGGGACTTATTTTATCAATGGCTGGAGAAAAGAATAAAGGGTTAGGGATTAAATTTGTATTCGTGAATGATACACTCAGACAATACGTTGTTGAACAAGTACTATTGAACTGTATGAAAAAAATTAATAAATTTTTTACCCAAAAAAAGGAATATAGAATAAAGCATCTTCAACAGGAGACAATCCAGCATCCATCTGAGCAGAATGAAGGGGAACCCAACCTCTCTATGAAGAATTGGTTCCATTATCAAACATTTCTTGGTAAGACTGAACTAGAATCTGCCTTCTAAAAATTCAGCGCCATTATTTCACATTGTGAAGCAGCCATAAGGAAGTCTGACCTGAATATTCTGGCATGATGGGAAAAATAACCAAACAAATGTCAACACTAGTACTTGAAGAAATGTATTCCTCATCGTCTGAGAATAGTTTACTAGGTTGATATATTTGTCCATAATTTTGGTATTGAAAACAATAGAAAATTATCTTGCGTATTACTAGTTAGAATTAAATACCTTAAGGAAGTAATCTTCACGGAGCCAAAGCCCAACTGACAGAAAGGTCCCAAGGAGAGGAAGAGCCAAAGGACCGGGAGGCAAATGTCTTCGGGTCCAAAGTTCTTTCAGGAAGAAGAGAATCAACAGAACAAGCAACAAAGAACCCAAAATTGTCCCTGTCGCCATCATTGTCCTGCTAGTGCTTCTTCTTTGAGGCTCACTAGTACATCCGGAGACAGTTGTATCCTTTTGTCTGATGCTTTTTGATCTTCTTCCTGTTTCGCATATTTCATTGATGGGATATAGCAAGATATCTTTTGATTATCTGTTTGTTTACCACTGGAATTCTGTCAACAAGTTGTTATATTAATCCACATGAGTGAGGTTATCTCTGACCGTGCGTCACTCAAATAATAGATTAATTTTAAAAAAAATTAGGACTGTATAATCCAATATGTCCCTAACATCATAGTATGCCAGCATTATTTTGAAAATCATGGTGTTCCATATGTCCATGAAATCTACCCCAATATACAGAAAAATCTTGTTGGGTCAAAGAGATATTATCTAGTCCAGGATTATATCTCATACATACCCTTGCAAGCCCAGCATCAGGACTTTATCATGAACCTGACTCAACTTTGCTTGCAGATAAGGGACCATCTTCACGAGAGCTTCATACTGTTGAGAACCATCTCTGGTGCTGTGCAGCCTTTTGCAACTAAAACAAGTGTAACCACTATGCTAATAAGGAGGCTTGTTGTAATAGATTCTGAAGCAGCTGTTATTCATTGAAAGGTGTCCTAAACCCAAGCAGAAAATTATAGGTAGAGAGCTATATGTGTTTAGAAATACCTGTTTAAAATTTGATGTCGACATTCCACTTGCCTAATCCATGACCACATCTGGAAATGATCCATGCTAAAGCTTTACCAGGAACAATTGCCTAACTCTGAAGCATTATTTGAACTAATAGAGATCAGGTGGCTTGAGCAGGAACTAGATATGCTTTGTGATACTGTGTTTTGCCCTCAGGTACAGAGCAAAGCAAAGCAGAGACATCACCCTGCCAACAAAAGTGCACATAGTCGAGGCCATGGTTTTCCCAGTTGCAATGTATGGCTGTGAAAGTTGGACCATAAGAAAGGTTGAGCGCCAAAGAATTGAGGCCTTTGAACTATGGTGCTGTAGAAGACTCCTGCGAGTCCCCTGGACTGCAAGGCGATCAAACCGGTCAGTCCTAGAGGAGATCAACCCCGACTGCTCTTTAGAAGGCCAGATCCTGAAGTTGAAATTCAAGTACTTTGGCCATCTAATGAGACGGAAGGACTCACTGGAGAAGAGCCTCATGCTGGGAAAGATGGAGGACAAGAGAAGAAGGGGATGACAGAGAATGAGGTGGCTGGATGGAGTCACTGAAGCAGTAGGCGTGAGCTTCAATGGACTCCAGAAGATGGTAGAGGACAGGAAGGCCTGGAGGAATGTTGTCCATGGGGTCGCGATGGGTCGGACATGACTTCGCAATTAACAACAATAACACAGAGCAAAACTCGAACAATGACTCAGGTTTCAGTTATCTCTCCATAGGACCTCCTTTAGGCTAATTGGCTGCCAGGCCCATGACGTAATTGGCTGCCAGGCCCATGACAGGGATCGCCCAGTTCTCTCCTTCTTGTTTGCTTGTTATTAATTTAATTATTTAATTCATGTATCAATTGTCTCATTCGCCAAAGTTATTGTTATGTGATATAACAATAACAATAATAGAATTGGAAGGGACCTTGGAGGTCTTCTAGTCCAACCCCCTGCTGAGGCAGGAAACCCTACATCATTTCAGACAAATGGCTGTCCAGTCTCTTCTTAAAAATTTCCAGTGTTGGAGCATTCACAACTTCTGGAGGCAGATTGTTCAACTGATTAATTGTTCTAACTATCAGGAAATTTCTTCTTAGTTCTAGGTTGCTTCTCTCCTTGATTAGTTTCTATCCGTTGCTTCTTGTCCTGCCTTCAGGCGCCTTGGAGAATAGCTTGACTCCCTCTTCTTTGTGGCAGCCCCTGAGATATTGGAACACTGCTATCATGTCCCCCCTCGTCCTTCTCTTCATTAAACTAGACATACCCAATTCCAGCAACCGTTCCTTATATGTTTTAGCCTCCAGTCCCCTCATCATCTTTGTTGCTCTTCTCTGCACTCTTTTTGAGAGTCTCAACATCTTTTTTACATCGTGGTGACCAAAACTAGATGCAGTATTCCAAGTGTGGCCTTACTAAGGCATTGTAAAGTGGTATTAACATTTCATGTGATCCTGATTCTATCCTTCTGTTAATACAGCCTAGCACTCTGTTGGCTTTTTTTGGCAGCTGCAGCACACTGCTGGCTTATATTTAACTGATTGTCCACTAGAACTCCAAGATCCCTTTCACAGTTGCTACTATTGAGCAAGGTACCACCTATACTATACCTGTGCATTTAGTTTTTCTGGCCTTACTTTTTTCACCATTGAATCTCATTTTGTTAGATAGCGCCCAATATTCAAGCCTGTCAAAATCCTTCTATATCTTAATGACACATGACTTTCTTTCTCTAACTGTTTTTGCTCCCACCCCATGCCATGTCCCTGATTTTTTTTTAAAAAAAAATCTCTTCCTCTGCTACTTAAGTGGCACATGGTCAGAATTATGTGAATGAATGCGGTAATCCCTTGTTGACTAAATACCAGTGTTAATTACACAGATCATTAGTTATTAGTTTCCAATCAATGGAGTACAGAAAGCAGGAAGAAACGCAAAAGGCATGAGATAAAAAGAAAGAACCACCTCCAGATCAACTTGGAAGCATCACGGAGAAAGCTCCAGAAGGACAATGGTGGCCATAGGGGCAATTTTCTTTGCTTTTCTGCTTGCTCTGCTGATTCTCTTCTTTCTGAGACAACTTTGGACCTGAAGACATTTGCCTCCCGGTCCTTTGGCTCTACCTCTCCTTGGGACTTTGTTGGCTAATGGGATTGGGCTTCAAGGAGATGTTTTGCTTAAGGGTGTTGGCTACTCTTGCCAGTTTGGTGTCATCTGCAAATTTGATGAGTTCCCCTTCAATTCCCTCGTCTAAATCACTTATGAAGATATTGAAGAGTACTGGGCCTAGGACAGAACCTTGTGGTACCCCACTGCTTACTTCTCTCCATGTGGATGTAGTGCCGTTGAGGATTACTTGTTGAGTATAGTTTGTCAGCCAGCTATAGATCCATCTGGTGGTGATGTTGTCTATTCTAGGGCTTTTCAACCAGTGGTACGGGTACCACCTGTGGTACATTGGCACCTGGCAGGTGGTACGCGACCATCCTAGAAAAGTGGTAGCGGGGGAGGGGAATGAGCTGAACCGGTGGCAGCACCGCATAAGCCTGAGCGAGAGATGGCTGGAGCTGCAGGGCTGTCAGGGTTCAGCGGAAGCGCCAGGATTAGCGCTTTTTCGGGACTGTCAGGGCTCAGTGGAAGCGCCAGGATCAGCACCAGGCTCCAGCTGGACCTTCGCGCTGATCCTGGCACTTCCGCTGAGTCCAGAAGAAGCGCTGATCAGCTGGAATGTTGCAGCATCTCCAGGGTCTTATGATTTAAATTCAGATGCTTGGCAACTGATTCATATTTATGACGGTCACAGTGTTCCAGGGTCATGTGAAGTGACCAAAACCTGCTGCAACCACCCAGCAGATGGGGGGAAATAAAAACCAAACACCCCCTACCCCACCCCCACTGACAATCCTCAACAGAAATGCTCACAACAATGAAAACCTCGGACAGGAGGAAGAGCGCTGCTGGGTGCGCAGGCAAGTGTCTTGCTTGGTGTGGCTTGGGGGGCACTTTTTTCAGTGCCATTGTAACTTCGAACAGTCGCTAAGCAAACTATTGTAAGTCGAGGACTACCTGTACTTTATCACTTTTTTCCTTTTGGGGGGGTCATCAAGTTTTTGACACCTTGCTAGGCGACTGGTGGTACTTGGATACTGCCATATCCTAAAAGTGGTACAATGGGTGAAAATGTTGAAAAGCCCTGGTCTATTCCACCTTTTTCTAGCTTACCAAGGAGTAGGTTGTGGTCTACTTTGTCAAATGCCTTACTGAGGTCTAAGTATACTACATCCACAGTATTTCACCGGTCTATTAGTTTAGTCACTTTATCGAAGAATGAAATAAGATTGGTTTGGCATGATCTGTTTTTGACAAACCCGTGCTGTTTGTCAAAGTTATAACTTTGTTTGCTTCTAGTTGTTCACAGATCTAGTGGTTTTTGATTATCTTTTCCAGGATCTTCCCAGGTACTGATGTTAGACTGTGTCTGTGTTCCTGGGTCTGTTTTTTCCCCCTTTCTTGAAGATGGGAACCACATCAGCACTTTTCTAATCCTCAGGTATTTCCCCGATGTCCAGGATTTTTGAAGATATGATGCAATGGTTCTGAGATAACATCTGCCAGCTCCTTCAGAACTCTGGGATGTAATCTGTCGGGTCTTGGTGGTTTATATTTGTCAAGGTTGGATAGGTGTTCTCTTTCCATTTTCTTGCTTATTTTAATTTTTGTTTCTAATTTTTCTTTTGCAGTGGTTTTTTTTCATATGTTGGGCTATGGTTTCTTTTTGTGTGAAGACTGATGCAAAGTATGAGTTAAGCAGTTCTCCTTTCTCCCTGTTGCCTGTTATTTCCTTGCCATCTTTTGTCTTTAGGGGGCTTACAGTTTCCTTGACTTTTTTCTTGTTGTTAATATATTGGAAGAAACTTTTTTTAATATATCCTTGATTTCTGTTGCAAGTCTTTGTTTGTTCTGAGCCTTTGCTTTCCTGACTTCATCTTTGCATATTCTGGCTGTCTGCTGATAATCAGCCTTAGTTATGTGCCCCTCTTTTCATTTTTTGTATTTGTCCTTTTTGTCTTTCAGTTTGTCAGAGAGATCTTTGTGCAGCCATGCTGGTTTCTTCTTGAATTTCTTGTTTTTCTTTTTCAGTGGTATTGTGCTGGACTGGACTTTTATGATCGCATTTTTCAGAGTTTCCTATGCTTCTTGGGTTGTTTTCCCCTTTAGGATTTTCATCCATGGGATCTTTCCTAGGTTCTCTCTGAGTTTGTTAATATCGGCTCTTTTGAAATTTAAGACCCTGGTTGCATTGTTTTCTGTTGCTAGTGTTTGCGTTAAATTAAATTCCAGTATGACATGGTCACTTTCGCCCAAGGTTCCGGTAACTTCAACTCCCTCTATCACTTTTTCTCTATTAGTCAGAATTAAGTTCAGTATGGCTTTACATCTAGATCCCTCCTCCACCTTTTGGATGACAAAGTTGTCCACTAGGTTGGTTAGGAATCTGTTTGATCTCCCACTCGCTGCAGAGTTTATCTCCCAGTTGATATCTGGATAGTTGAAGTCACCCTTTACTATTGTAGTATCCTTCCTACATACATTTGTTAACTGGTTGGCAAAGAGTTCATCTATGTCTTCTAATTGGTTGGGTGCTTTGTAATATACACCTATGATAATGTCACTTTTTTTCTCTTTTATATTGACCCATATGTATCCTGGAGAGATTTTATCTTTGATCATGTGCATTTCTGCCTGTCCATGTGTATGTTTCCTGCATCTCCTGAATGTTGTTTGAGTTTTTCTTTTTTCTCATCTCTGCCCACCTCATTGTTTGATTTGTTTTCTTGGGATTTATGATTGGTTTTGGGTTCTAGAGATTCTGATGATTGGTCACCCTTCCCCCTCAATTTTACTTTAAAGCCCTCCTGATGAGTTGGGCCAGTCTTTTCCTGGTATATTTTCCCTGTTTTCGTGAGGTGCAGCCAATCCCTTGCCAAGAGTCCTTCGCAAAGCAAATGCAGTCCATGATCCAGGAAACCAACGTTTTCTGGCGACACCAACCCTTTAGCCAATGGTTTATTTCTAGAATTCTTCTTTCCCTCAGTGGGTGTTGGCCTTTTGTTGGGAGTACTGATGAAAACACTTCTTGTGCTCCTTCCTTCTTGACTTCATTGCCAAGTTGTTTCTAGTCCCTCACTATTGTACTCAGGTTGTTTGTGGTGTCGTTCTTCCCAATTTGGAGGAGGAGGAGGGGGTAGTAGTCTGTGGGCTGATTATTTGGGTTAGTTTCTCAGTCACATTTTGATTTTTGCTCCAGGTATGTTTGTGAAGCCAGCAATAGGCTGATTTTTTTTTAATGTAGAATAAATCAAAAAGATCAAATAAAGTAAACAGATCTATAGGAAATTTATGCTTTTTATGGTGTTTTTAAAAATTTAAGCCTGTGTGGGAATAGCACACAATTTGTAAGGGTGTGGATGCATTATTATCTTTGCAACAGGGGCTTCATTGAGTTCTTTCACTCCTTCAGGCAACCGGAAGCTGAAGGCCCTCAATAGGCTGGTCAGAAAGATGAAGATCTCAATTCTTGCCAGCTGCTGTCCCACACATGCACGCACACCTGTAGATGAGACAAAGCATGCATAAAGGGAATCATAATCTGTTCTCCAGAGTATAACCCATTGGCAACTAAATCTGAAACATTTTGTAACCGTCAAAATAGATTTCCATGCTGAATCCTAGTAACTTCCCGCAGATTCGATTCTTAGAGATGTTTCCTCCCATTTAACTCTGTTTGTTGACACCCATCAAGGGGATGACTTAACATAGGTTGTACTAGACAGTGCATCATTTCAAAGGCAAAGCTATGGACCCCTGAAAAAAACTGATCTGGCATATTTTATGGTGCATCAGGCTGCAGCTGGGGTAGAGGGAGATGAAATGGACTTAACCCATAGGAATTCCCTTTCACTGACCACACATCTATTCTTGTTAATCTTTGCTTGCTGCACCCGGCTGCCTGGACAAATGTGGGATTAACAGTCTGCAAAACAGGCCCTTCTTCCTATCCTCCTCAGAGTAATTGCTACTGTAGCATTGGGCAAATTTTGACTTCTTTTTTTGCCAGGGAGTTAAATATTCGTGCTCGTATTGTCAGTTCAGGAACAGTTCAGGATGTCACATTTGCTGTGGATCTGCCCCAGCTACTAGAAGAAATTAGGATTCCTTGTTTTGCTATTCAGAGCATGATGACCTCAGAACAACTCGGGGATGCGGGTGGAAATCTGTAAGATGGCCAGAATCACTTGCTAATGAGATGGGTGGAATATAAATTAAGTTAATAAAGTAATAAAACAAGAAACAAGTAAGCTGCTTTGGGCTCATGGATTTACCTATTCCGAAGGGCAGAAACTCCTCTCGACCGATGAACTTCCCATCCTTGTCTAAAAAATGATTTGGATTGAATTTTTTGGGTGTCTCCCATTGTTCAGGATCAAGAAGAACAGAGTGCAGGTCTGGTATGATAATGGTCCCCTGTAAAAAAAAAAAAGAGATGACTAAATGGAGCAGTTTTGTAAAGGAAACAAGCAAAAAAGCTCACACAATATTGATGAAACCCTTGCTCGTAGCTTGCCTTTATGGATCCATGTTTGTTCATTTTTCAGAGCACTTTCTGAGAGCAGTGGCTGCTCAACAACTGAACTTCCTTCCTCTTAACTAAAGTCAGCTTGTCTCTTAAAGAAGGAGACAAAGAAACATGCCTGTACATGACTACAATTCTGATCTTAAGTTCAGCCCTTATCATCTTCCTAGGACAGGGGTAGGCAACCTTGGCTCTTTTATGACTCGTGGACTTCAACTTCCAGAATTCCTGAGCCAGCCAAGCTGAGGGAAAAGGGAGAGTTTCCAAGCTGAGCCTGTCCTAGGATAAATAGAAAATGTTTAAGGTTCTAGTTTTAAAGGGTGAGGTGTTTGGACTGAAACCCATAACTCATCCTTCAAAAATGTGTGCTATTCTTGCTTATTCAATGTTGCATGACTGTTCCTTCCAAGTGCCCTATTCTCTTTTTCCTTCCATGCTGGGCCACTGCAATGCATCCTGAACATGTTTTCTCACCTTTGGGATGTGGTAACCCCTCATCTTCACATCCTTTGTACTTTGCCTGGCAACCCCATATAGCAAGGCGTATTTTACACGTTGCATTTCATGAATCACGGCATTGGTGTAGGGCAGCTTCTTCTGATCCTGATAGGAAATTGACCCCGATAAGCCAAACACATCTTCAATCTCTTTCTGGATTTTCTCTAGAAAACAAAAATGATGGAAACAGAAGCTTCATTTTCAGTATTGTGTTTATTCATTCCTTTATTTATTCATTTCCTAATTTTAATCCTCAGAAGTATCAAGCAATCCTTTATTATGGTCACAGAGCAGAGTTAAAAATTGAACTTTAAAAAAATTAACAGAACAAGACATATTATATTACAGCTTGTGGCGAGATTATCAATAGGTGACCAATTCTGCCTAATTTTACAGATGGTTTAGAGGAATTTAGCTACGTTCAAAGAAACCGTGTGTGGTTTTGTGTGCTGCCTGCATCTTGTGGATGGGGCTTTGCTAGTGTCATACTATCCAATAGTAACACCTGTACACAAAAGAGATGAAAATTTCCCAGAATATTTTACCAGGTAAGGAGTTATAAAATGAGTGTATGAATCCTTACAGAGCAGAGGTCCCCAACCTTTTGGGCACCAAGACCAGTTCCATGGAGACGGTTTTTTCGTGGCCCAGAGGGTGTGTGGTTTTGTGTGCTGCCTGCATCTCGTGGATGGGGCTTTGCTTGTTTGTGCAGACTGGTTGCTGGCATGCTGTGGCCCAGTACTGGTCCACGGACGGGGGGTTGGGGACCCCTATTATAGAGGGAATAACATAAAAGGACCTGAACTGTAGTTTCAGTGGCCTCTTGTCCACAGGGGCACGACATCAGCTCATGAAATGTAAAGATCAAGGTTTCTCCTGTCCAATCGTGTCTGACTCTAGGAGGCAGTGCTCACCTCCATTTCCTAGCCAAGAGAATCAGCATTGGCTGAACACATTTTCGTGGTCATGTGGCCAGCATGACTGTTACCTTCCCACCAAAGTGGCACCTATTTATCTACTTTCCTTTGCTTGCTTTCCAACTGCTAAGTGGGCAGGACCTGGGACAAGAAAGAGGAGTTCACCCCATTGTGCAACTCAGGCTTTCAGCTTTCCAGCTGATAAAATGAGTGAATGAATCCTTATAGACGGAATAATATAAAAGGACATGAGCTGTAGTTTCAGTGGCCCCTTGTCCACACGGAATGGGACAACTCATGACAGCCACTCTCCATGGCCAACTCACCATGACGAAGTTGCTGTGGGACAATTCGCCACAGCCAACTTGCTGTGGGACGAATCACCGCAGGACAATTTGTATTTCAAATACTTTCTGTGCTTTAGAACCTGAGATTGGTCCTTCGTTCCCACTGCCCAGATTTTACTCACCTTGGATGTCGGGATGATTGGTCAAGAGGAGCAGGGCCCACTTCAGAGTAGCAAAGGTTGTGTCTGTCCCAGCAGAAAAAAAATCAAAAATACACTGAGCCAGGTTCTCTTCATCGTAAGTAGAATCGGGGTCATTCCTGCTCTGATGTTTAAAATCGAAAATGAAAATTACAATGAATTCTCGGCAGCTTTCCTGTGATTGTTTTTGTTTCTGTGTCACCTGTCCTCTCAGATTTTAGTTTCTTATTTAATATTTCACATTTTAAGTCTTTTGTACTATCTTTTTTACTTTTTACATTGCCCAGAATCTTTGTAACAGTGAGATGGGAGGCGTATGAATTTAATAAATAATTAAAATTTATACTGGTGAGACCATGATAGAGAGTAAAATATGAAGCAGCATCGAACCATTAATATATAGGTGGAAAATACATCTTAATGTCTTTAGGAATGAGAGTTAATAATAATAATAATAATAATAATAATAATAATAATAATAATAATAATAATAATAATAATAATAGTAGTAGTAGTAGTAGTAGTAGTAGTAGTAGTAGTAGTAGTAGTAGTAGTAGTAGTAAAGTTGGAAGGGACCTTGGAGGTCATCTAGTCCAACCCCCTGCTCAGACAGGAAACCCTATACCATTTCAGACAAATGGCTGTCCAGTCTCTTCTTAAAAACTTCCAGTGTTGGAGCATCCACTGCTTCTGGAGGCAGGTTGTTCCACTGGTTAATTGTTCTAACTGTCAGGAAGTTTCTTCTTAGTTCTAGGTTGCTTCTCTCCTTGATTAGTTTCCACCCGTTGCTTCTATTCCTGCCTTCAGGCGCCTTGGAACATAGCTTGACTCCCTCTTCTTTGGGGCAGCCCCTGAGATATTGGAACATGGCCATCATGTCCCCCCTCGTCCTTCTCTTCATTAAACTAGACATACCCAATTCCAGCAGCCGTTCCTTATATGTTTTAGCCTCCAGTCCCCTAATCATCTTTGTTGCTCTTCTCTGTACTCTTTCTAGAGTCTCAACATCTTTTTTACATTGCGGTGACCAAAACTGGATGCAGTATTCCAAGTGTGGCCTTACCAAGGCCTTGTAAAGTGGTATTAACACTTCATGTGATCTTGATTCTATCCCTCTGTTAATGCAGCCTAGCACTGTGTTGGCCTTTTTGGCAGCTGCAGCACACGGCTGGCTCATATTTAGGTGATTGTCCACTAGGACTCCAAGGTCCCTCTCACAGTTACTACTATTGAGCAAGGTACCCCCTATACTTAAGAAGATTGTATATCTTGAATGTGAGGACCAGACCAATGATAAACTCAAGACTGATGGTATCAAATTAAACAAAGTGACCCGGTTCAGATACAGGGCTCTTACTTGACTTCTGATGCCCTACTGAATTACTGTGCCTTGTGACTATAGAGACACTAAAACCATGTGAAATGGGGAGCCCAGCTCTAAGGCACTTCAAATCGATAAGTTACTTCTAAAAAAAAATATCATTCTGGGTCTTTTCCCCAAAACGTTGGAAAGGACGACCTTTTTTTCCTTGTTTCAAATTATTTTACATTTTTATTTATGGTCAGGGCTATGGAAGTATCTATCCCTTTCCAATCATTTCAGGGATTAAGTATGAATTAATCAAAATCCCTACCCATTCTTTTAGCAATAGCCATAGCCCTTAGACTCATATATCACTTCACATCCTTTAAAGCCCTCTCTAAGCAGTTTACAGAGTCAGCATATTTACCCCCAACAATCTGGGTCCTCATTTTACCAACCTTGCAAGGATGGAAGGCTGAGTCAACCTTGAGCCAGTGAGACTCGAAAATAAACTTTTCCTTCTTAATGGAACTTCTTTAGAAAAAGGAGTGGCAGGTGAACATGAGAGGCTGACAAACAGAAGCCATTGAGTTCTGTTTCCGCCCACCTTCCACATCTAACAAGAGCAGAAGTACAATACAGTTCTTATTTCAAAGCATGGGCTCTATTCACAATGGGAGCTGAATAAAAAAGAAAAAAAAATCCAAGATGAAGGAACACGTGATCAGTAGCTCTGCCTGTTTATTTATAGCAAGGAATATAATAAATTCTTGCCCTTGTATTGAACCACAATAAACCCAAACCTTCTCCATCCGAAGAAGATAGTAATCAATGAAATCTTGTGGCTCGTGCAGAGAGTGAGATTCCTTGTGCTTCTCTATTTCCTGCTTTGCAAACGCAAGGATAATATCCATCGAAGCCAGGGCTTTCTTGTGAGGGCCTGGGAGATACTTCATTAATTTGGGGAGCAAAATA
Source organism: Protobothrops mucrosquamatus (assembly GCF_001527695.2). Classification (NCBI taxonomy): domain Eukaryota; kingdom Metazoa; phylum Chordata; class Lepidosauria; order Squamata; family Viperidae; genus Protobothrops; species Protobothrops mucrosquamatus. The sequence goes on from NW_015388052.1 coordinate 134,284, forward strand.
TAGATCTAACAGAAAAAGAGAAGGAAAAGTTATTTATTTCCCACCACAAGTAAAGGAGGGAAGGGTCAAACACATCAGAAGTCATGAGTTCCTGTGTACCCACAAGAGATCTAAGTCCCGCCCAGCTTAAATGCCTTCCTTAACTCTCACAAATTTCCCTCAACTGTTAGTAGCTTGGATTCTGGTAGAGAGCTAAATCTTGCAATAAATCTTTATACTCATTTGAACTGTCTGATTCTCCTGATTTCCCCGAGGTTTGACAGAATGATAGGGATGACTTATGGGCTCAAACTGTTGGAACCTTGAGAGAGACATTCCAAGCTATTAGATTGAATGAAATAGTCAAGTTATAGATTCATGGAAAAAGGACTGTTTAATGCTATTCCAAGGTACTGTATTCAAGGACAGTCCCAATGCAGATCCACAGAGTTGTGTGAATGGAAAGCTCTCTCCCTCCCTCCCTCCCACTCTCTCTCTCTCTCATGTGTCTGTGTGTGTGAGTATGTGTGGTAGAATGGCTCCCTAGGACACACCATCTACCAGAAGAAAACACACACAAACCGCTATCTGCACACACTCTCACACCACCACCCAGCACAGATCAACTGCGTAGCCAAGACACTCATCTCCAGAACAAAACGCTTAGCTGACAAATAACACCTAAAAACCAAACTACACATTCTCACTAACGTACTAACATCCAATGGATTCCAAAGAAATAAGATTACCAACCTAATCCAAAAAGAAACCCCCACTAAAATCCAAGACAGAGAACAAGAAAACGGCAAAGCCCTCCTCCCATACATAAAAGGCACCACAGACAGAATCAGCAAGATCCTCTAGAAACACAACATCAAGACAGCATTCTGCACAAACCAAAAAATATCCACCATCCTAAGAAACCCCAAAGACAAAATTGAGTTAGAAAATCAAGGAGTATATGAAATCCCATGCACCGCCTGCCCCACCACATACATCAGACAAACCAACAGAAGAATAAATGCACGCATTGAAGAACACAAGAACTCAGTCAGAAAAGAGGAACCAACTTCTTCCCTGGTCTAACACCTTAAAGCCACAGGACATAAAATTGACTTTAAAAAGACCAGAACTATTGCCAAAACTGAACACTTTAACAACAGAATAATCAGAGAAGCCATCGAGATAGAAAAACGCCCACACAGCATGAATAAACGAGATGATACCTCCTGCCTACCAGCCATTTGGAAACCCGCCCTTATTGGCAAACGAGTCCCTAACACAAAGAATGACACCAGACCCACACTCACGAAAACCACACAAGATGTCACCACCACACATCCATGCAAAAAGCAAACCCAAACCCACACAGATGATGAGGCATGACCACAAACTAGAAGCCAGTCCGCAGCTGCATCGTTAGCCACTTTAAACCCCTCCAATCCATACATGAAGCAAACTGACACCCACCATAAAGATGTGGCACGACCACAAACACGAAGCCAAACAACAGCAATGAAGCTCACCATCTCAAATCCCCCTGCAACTCAGACTAACCTGAGTACAACAAAGCCCCCACCCAAACAGAACACTCCCCCAACCAATCAAAGCATAGCCAACCCCCCCATCCAATCAGAGCACAGCCAAGCTCCTTAACCAATCAGAACACACCTCCACCCAATCAGAACACAGCCAAGCTCCCACCCAATCAGTTCAAACTCCACAGGCAGTTAAAAGGAAGAAACAGTTGTGATCACACATTACTCCTAGAAGCACAAAGCTGAAAACACCAGCCTGAAGATGACGAATGGGACTTCATCAAAACGTCGCCAAGACACTTCCAATTTTACGCGGGATAAAACCCGAATAACCAAAGACCTACATACAAACACCCACGAAAACCTCAGAAAACATATGTATATGGGAAGAAGAGTACAATAGATGATTTCCAAAACTTTCTCTGTGCCATTCATTCCATGATTCCATGAAAATACTGGTGGAAACATAGTTTGTTTAGGCGGCTTTGGTTCCTTAGTAGAAAACACGACTCACCACATGAAAAGTGTCACCAATAAATTTCAAAATAATTTGAAGAGCATGAACCAGCTTCTTGAAGTTTTCATCTTCAGGTTCAAACTGATATCCAAAACTCAAAGCACATATGACATTAGAAACTGCATTTAGTACTGAAAATGAAGGGTCAAATGGCTGCCCTGTAAAGGAAAATATTTTATAATGAATCCAGCCTCCCAAGTTAATCTGTTTGTACTAGAATCAGAATCATACAGCTGAAGAGATTTTGGACATCTTCTAGTCTGGTTTGTGTTCATGGCACTGGCGGATGTACGGGGTGATCTCTCTCTCCGCCGTCTGGTTTTCTCCCGCCAGGGGACCCTGAAAAGGGTCGGAAGTCACCCTGGAGGGACGACGAGCATGAAGAGGACCTCTGTCTGATCGCAGAAGGGCGGCAGCTCTCCCGTTTGTTCCAGAGCAGCTCTTTGAACTGACGGGGAAATTATCGGCTATTAGTATGGCCCATCACTAAGCCGTTACCATCCAAAGCCAAAATTACTATCAAGCACTTCGAAAGCACCGCAGAGGAATTGGGCGAGATCTTACCTTCTTTGTATCCCAAGTATTTTCCTGCAAAAAGCCTCTTGAAATTTCTTCTCCCTGTGAGGAGAGAGGGAGGGGAACGTCTTCCTCCCACCCTCTAAAATGGCAGCATCTGACTACTTGGGAAAATAAAGCCTTGAAAAGAACAACTAAGTATTTGGATTTGCAAGAACAACTAAGTATTTGGATTTGCATCTTTTTGATATTTGGGGACCCAAAAAGTTCCTACTTTCACGGGGATCAGTTACTTTATCTACTTGTAAATAAGATAAAAGGATAAAAATCCAGCCCATCCTGAAAAAGACTATAAATGCTATCGGGGACATCTTGTGGTGAAGTTTGGTACAGCAAGTGAATATTCTTGACCAAGAGACCTGCTTACAGCCTAGACCTGTCCTTGGTATTATCTAAGAGATATAAAAAACTGAGAGAACAGCTGGGCAGTGAAACTGGCTTTTAGGAACTGTGGAGGTGAACACTTACTGACTCTTGTTTAAAAAATAGCCTCCACTAAAGGACTATTCATAACTATCTCAGAAATGGAGGAGGACCAGCAACAAATTTCGGCTAATTACAAACTTATACTTGAAAAAATTCTTGAAGCTACTGAGATAATTAAATCTAGACTGAAAGACAAAGGTACCAGCTTAAACCTACAAAATGAAACCCTGGTTCCAACTAAAGAACTTACAATTCAAAAAACAACAGAAGTGGAAGAAATTAATACCAAGACAGAGGACTTTAAAGAACAAGTACAACATACTGAAAATTTTGACAACCAAACCCTGATTACAACTAAAGAACCTACAACCCAAAAAGCAACAGAAGCAGAAGAAAGTAATACCAAGACGGAGGGTGTTAAAGATCAACAAGTACAGCACACTGAAAACCTAGATAACCAAACAACAACCATAAAATTGGATATGACTTTTTACTTAAATCAGAAGAAACTGAGGAAGAAGACCAGACCGAACTGAAGATAAACACACTAGAGCAAATATGGAGACCTGAGCCTCCAGGGCAACAATTTAACAATTACAAATGGGCCAGTTCCTCTGAAAAATTAATAACCAGATGATCTCCTTTGATTCAAATAACATGTGCAAGAATGTAGGAAGATGAGTTAAAGGCGTTGGTATGGAAGCCTGGTTAGCATAAAAAGAAAGCTAGAGTTAGATTTAAAAAATGGAGTCTTCTGATTTATGACAGAAGATCCTAATGTCTCAACTAATGGGCTAAAGGGAGATTTTGAAATGAAGGGAAATGTGATTATAGATTTAACTATTGTTGAAAAATGATAAAAAAAATAAGGGATTAATTGGCTTAATATTTAGGATTTAGATTCATAAGGGAAATGAAAAGTAATTATTGGAAATAGCTTCGAATTATTGTTTAGCCCAGATAATACAGATGATGGACTTGAGACAATAAAGGACATTCTATTAGTAAGTGGTGATGTACTAGGATGAGAAATAGAAAATGTTTATGAAATAAATTAAGAATATATTTAAGTAAATAATACGTGTATCTTAGATATTATAACTTTTGTGTATTGAAATAAAGGAAATTTGGGTTACTCGAAACTTAAATACTATGGATGTTAAAGGTTAAATTGGAATACCGTAATTAAAAATTAAAAATTAGGTAAAACTTAAAAACAGGATATTGATATGTATAAGCAAAAAATATATTGATAAATGTTTCAACTGAGCTTGCTATAATTAGAAATTTACTTGTTTAAATATGATATAGCAAATGTTAAGGAAAATAGAGAAGGAATTTTTGATGATGTAACCTGACATATGTGCTAAAGATTTTGTTATTGAATTATTGATTACTTAATCACTACATTGCTTTCTAAATACTTACATGTAAAACTGGAAAACCAATACAATTTGTTATATAAAAAAAGAATCATACGGCTGAAGAGATTTTGGACGTCTTCCATAACCATCCCAGCCAAATGGTTATTCGGTCTATTATGAAAACTTCCAGTGATATAGCACCCACAACACCGGTATCAACACTGCTAACACTGGATGTTCTTGCTTTGACAACATATGAAGATGCAGCCTTTTTCTTTCTTATGCTTTACTCTTAGAATTAGATGATGCTCGGGGAGGAGGCGGAATGTGGTGGGAGTTTTTCATTTTTCATTTTTTCATTTATTTCGATTTGTATCCCGCCCTTCTCCCGAGGGACTCAGGGCGGCTCACAACATATTTAAAACAGAAACAAGCCCACAAGCCCCGCCAAATAAAACCAATTTAAAACCCAAATATTTTAAAGTTGTGGTATTTAAAATTTTCTAAAAATGCACCCGATTTAAAAATCCTCCCTAGGCCAGGCTTGCTGGAAAAGCCATGTCTTGAGGGCGCGGCGGAAAGTAAGGAGATCCGGAATCACCCGGATCTGGGGGGGTAGTTCGTTCCAGAGGGCGGGGGCACCCACAGAGAAGGCCCTCCCCCTGGGGGTCGCCAGCCGACACTGCTTGGCCGACGGCACCCTGAGGAGGTCCACTCTGTGGGAGCGTACCGGTCTATGGGAGGGAATCTGCGGCAGAAGGCGGTCTCGGAGATAGCCAGGTCCTATGCCATGGAGCGCTTTAAAGGTGGTAACTAACACCTTAAAGCGCACCCGGAAGGCCACTGGCAGCCAGTGCAGCTCGCGCAACAGCGGTGTTACATGGGAGTGACGAGTCCCTCCCAACACCGCTCGCGCGGCCGCATTCTGGACCAGTTGAAGTCTCCGGGTGCTCCTCAAAGGGAGCCCCATGTAGAGAGCGTTACAGTAGTCCAGGCGGGAGGTGACGAGAGCATGAGTGACTGTGTGCAAGGCGTCCCGGTCCAGAAAAGGCCGCAACTGGTGGATCAGGCGAACCTGATAGAACGCCCCCCTGGTCACGGCCGACAGATGGTCATCCAATGTCAGCCGCGAATCCAGGAGGACTCCCAAGTTGCGCGCCCTCTCCAAGGGGGCCAAGGTTTCGCCCCCTATAGTCAGCGATGGCGTCAGCTGACTATGCCGAGGCGCCGGCAACCACAGCCACTCGGTCTTGGAAGGGTTGAGCCTGAGTCTGTTTCTCCCCATCCAGACCCGTACGGCCTCCAGGCAACGGGCCATCACGTCAAGGG
>NW_015388052.1:141631-166488 GCF_001527695.2 Protobothrops mucrosquamatus
ACCTCCCCCCCCACCCTTTCTACACCGCAACCCCCAGACATGGCTGGTCCTGACCTAAGGGGAACCTCCCCCCTCCCCCCCACCCTGGTTCCCCCTAAAAATTTATTAAAACACCCCTGTAAAAACGTTCTCAGATTAAATAATTTAAACAATTTTTTGTTAGTGACCACTGCATGCCACCTCTCGGGGTTCCACACCCCATCCTCGAGGTAGGCCCTAGAAATGTTGCTGGGCCAGGCCTGCATGAGGGGTGAGTCGCGCAGGGCCAGCAGGACCGTCCTGGAATACATAGGTCCGGCGAAGGGAGTCCATGGCACAGAGGGGAAGGTGTTGTTTGGCAGTTCTCAGGTCTTCTAACCAAAGCCAGGGAAACAAAGAGTCTGACCTCGAGAGGTAGTCCCTAAGTCCTCCAGAACCAGGTCCTCTAGGCCGGGGCGGGCCAAGTCCAAAACCAGGCCCCAAATCCTCACCTGGCCGAGGCCGTTGAAAAGGCCGCTGAGGTCGCCAGAGCCGCTGGGAAAGCTCCAAAGCCGCCGAAAGGCCGCCGAAGGAGCCACCAACGCCGCCGGAACCGAGACGGCCGAAAGGGCCCTCAAAGAGGCCGCTAAGCAGGTCGTTGAGGCCATCGCGGCCGCCAGAACGGCCACCGAGGCCCAAAGACCACCAAAGGGCCGCTGGAGGGGCCATCGGGGCCACCGGGGCTGCTGAAGAAGCCGTCCGAAGGCCACCGAGGCCAGAATGGATTGCCGAAGGGGCCGTTGGGGCCGTTGGAAGGGCCATCGGGGCCGTTGGCGCAGTTCTTAAAGAGGCCGCCGAGGCCACCGGAGAGGCCATCAGGTCTGAGAGGGCTGCAGGAAGACCGCCGAGGTCGTCAAAAATGTCTCCGAGGCTGAGAGAGGCCGCCAGCCATTGGAGAGACCGCCGGTCGCTGGAGAAACCGCCCGCGAGGCCGCCGAGGCCGCCGGTCGCTGGAGAAACCGCCCGTGAGGCCGCCGAGGCCGCCGAGGGGTGGAAAGGCCGAGCAGGCCGGCAAACAGCTACCCGGTCAGCTCCACGTTCCCACGTCCCCTCACATTCCCGGGGAACTCACCGGGGAGAAGTCAACCTGGGGACGGGTCTCCAGATGGAGTCACCAGACCTTCGGAGGTCTCCAAGGCTCCCCTCTGCCCATTTTCGGTCTCCGCTACTACGGAGCTACGAACGGGCGTCCGCCATCTTCAGGCATGCGCAGTTAGTTAGACATAACAATATTGTACTAGTGTGTGAATTCAGAGCTTGAATTGGCAGGTTGCAGAACAGGAAGGAAAGCCTGCATTTCAAACTAATTGGAGAATATGATTTATGATTGTTAATTGGAGGAGGGAATTGTGCTTTGATACTATGTGCTCAGGGGAGGGGAATCCAGTTTTTGGCTTCAACTATGTTAGTGCCAAAGCTATGCTACTCCCATAAAGATTCTTTAAGGTAAATAATGCCTCGAAGTTCTTTGAAGAGTTTCATCTGTCGGAACCATGACAACTGGAGGCAAGCTGCTCAGTTGATTAATTGTCCTCACTATCAGAAAATTTCTCCATACTTTTTTGTCCTGCCCTTTGGTGCCCTAAAAAAATGTCAAATTCCTCTCCTTGGTGACAGCCCCTCAACTACTGAAAGACAGTTATCATGTCCCTGCTGATCCTTCTCTTCTATAGGCTAGACATACCTAGGTCCCTCAAACATTTGTCATATGATTTAGCCTCCAGATGCTTTATCATCTTTGTTGCTCTTCTCTGCACACTTTCCAGGGTCTCAACATATTTTTTGTATCATGGTGACCAATGCTGGGTGCAGTATTCCAAGTGTGGTCTCACCAGCATGGTGTAAAGCAGTTTTATCACTTCTCATTGTCTTGATGCTATCCTTCTGTTGATGCAGCCTAGGATTGTATTGGCCTTTCTGCCAACTGCAGCACACTGTTGGCTCATATGTAAGATTTAGGATAGCTAAATCTACACCTAGATACTAAAAATTCTAAGGTGGTGTAATAGGATGTGAGAATGACCTTGGAAAACAGGTGGGCAAAGAAATGATGCATAGGACATGATTACATAAGAGGGAGGAGCCCAAACTGAGTAATCAGTAAGGAGCAGAAAAAGAAACTTCAAAAGGATCCCATCTCATGTATCAGGCAGTAAAAAGAAACGGCAGGTGATTTGTACTTTCAAACTTGCAAGACTCTGTTAATATAGTCTTACAATAAAGTAGAATTAGTTAATCTTGTCTAATCAATGTGGGAGACTGACAGAAGGTGAAGGAAGAGAAATGGGAACTGTCAGTTTTTAAGAAATTTTTTTTTAAAAAAAATCAAATACATCTATTTTTATTTAAAATACTCAGAAAGGAAAAGATTTTGACAGAGGGGGACTTGAGTCATTACCCCAAACCGCATACCTTTTGTTTGTCTAAAGATGTCCACCAACGTCTGAGCTGCGTCTTCTATCTGATGCTCAATGCTTTTCTTCCCCAGGCCCAACTTCCGCAGAGAAGTGATGCCGATGTGTCTCTGCTGTTTCCAGGTGTGGCCATTGGAAAAAATAATTCCTGAAGGCATCAGCAGACAATAATAAATGATTCCTGATTACATTTGTGTTAAAAAATATATATTTAGGTCCAGTTCTTGTCAAACGTCTCTCTGAACTTCAGGTGGGAATACCAAATCCTTGTGACATGTTGCCATTTTTGTAAAATTCTGTGCATGTTACTTTTTCTTTAAAAATATTTATTCATTTTGGGATTCACATGGATACCGGAAGACATACGTGGTGTGGTGACCACAGGTGCAGTGCTTGCCAACCTCTATCATATATGATGGACATCAAGATGGTGTAATTGTCCATGTACCATTCTATCTTACATACACCTCATCTCACCTCACCAATTTCAATCAAATATTATTATTCTAAAATCAAGAGAAGGTTGCTGTGTTCCAGCACAATAGCAGATTATAAGAATGATCAATAGCCACAAAAATATTTTTTCTTGTGAAAAAGAACTTTTTCCTTGTGAAAGAATAGAAAACTGGAAATTCAAATTTTGTAGACAAATACTAATTTTGATTGCCAGTGCTCAAAACCTGTGGTGGAATAAGAAATAAGTGATTTTAAAATATTGGGGATTATATATTTTAATAAATCCCATTGATTAATTATTGTGATCTTACTACCAGTATGCATTTAACAGATATATTACACAGATGATGTGAATAACATTTAACTTTGATTTTGGATAACATGATTAAAGTTGCAGATATTATTTAAATTTTAGATTTTTTAGCAGCTAGAAAAAGGTCTCAACTACACCTAATTCTTGTATATGGAAAATACTGAAAGCTTATATATTAGAATTATATTTATTTGAAATATCCTATCTAACAAAAATAAATATTTTCCATTCCTCATCAGAGCACTTCTCAAATTATTTAATGGATAGGTGATCCATGAAGATATATTGAATATATATGTTTATGTGGCCAGACAATATGAAACTGGAGCATTTAGGTGTGTTGGTTAAATGGAGGGAAAGGGTAAAAATCAAATTTGCAAAAACAGATATATGAAGGAATAGGAAAGGGATCCAAAGGAAGGGGAGGATGGAGAAACATGTAGTTGGATGAAGTTGATGAGATCCTCAAAAACAGAGGTAGAGGTTTAATGAAAAAGGCAATGTCCAAATCAATATATGAATGTAATAGTACAGATAGAAAGCTATGGACGTTGTTGTGTTTGCGGTTCGCAAGCAATTGACGAAGATGCATTGTGTAAACAATAGCTCTTTATTCTCCTTCTCCAACTCCAAGCAAAGAGCAAAAGGCTTGCAGGCCTTTTATAGGGTGAGGGACCCAGCTAGTGCTAACCAATAGGAAGGCAGCGTTTTCGCGCCTTGCGCATGCGCGCAAGCCTAGCACCGCTCAGTTTGGTCCCGGGCAGGTTTTACAATCCCGGGACCATTTGCAACCTTTTCTGGGCCTGCTGAGTTTCCTCAACAGGCCCAGGACACAACAGACATATATAATGTTTTGGTGTAAACTAGGTACCAATAGTAATAGGCACCTTGGGTGCAATCCCAAAACAACTTGAGCACCACTTGAACACCATTGGCATTGACAAATTCACCATTACTCAATTGCAAAAGGCAGCCTTACTAGGAACCCTGCGACGATATCTGTAATACCATCAAACATCCACATCTGCCTATCCCAGGTCCTTGGTAAGGACTCGATAGGTAGACAAAATGCCAAATCCAGTCTGAACATCTGGCTGACTGTGCAATGATCCATAATAATAATAATAAAGTTGGAAGGGACCTTGGAGGTCATCTAGTCCAACCCCCTGCTCAGGCAGGAAACCCTATACCATTTTGGACAAATGGCTGTCCAGTCTCTTCTTAAAAACTTCCAGTGTTGGAGTATTTACCACTTCTAGAGGCAGGTTGTTCCACTGGTTAATTGTTCTAACTGTCAGGAAGTTTCTCCTTAGTTCTAGGTTGCTTCTCTTCTTGATTAATTTCCATCCGTTGCTTCTTGTCCTGCCTTCAGGCACCTTGGAAAATAGCTTGACTCCCTCTTCTTTGTGGTAGCCCCTGAGATATTGAAATACTGCTATCATGTCCCCCCTCGTCCTTCTCTTCATTAAACTAGACATACCCAATTCCAGCAACCGTTCCTTATATGTTTTAGCCTCCAGTTCCCTGATCATCTTTGTTGCTCTTCTCTGTACTCTTTCTAGACTCTCAGCATCTTTTTTACATCGTGGTGACCAAAACTGGATGCAGTATTCCAAGTGTGGCCTTACCAAGGCCTTGTAAAGTGGTATTAACACTTCACGTGATCTTGATTCTATCCCTCTGTTAATGTCTCTGTTAATGATTCTATCCCTCTGTTTTGCTTGTCTCATGCCTGTAAATCATTTTGTTTACTACATCTTACTCTTTTTTCTGTGCTATGCATAAGATTACCACAAATTGGAAGAGTTTGATGGTTATTAAGGTAGAATTTCTTACTGTTTGCACTTACCCCTTCCTTTCCCTAACTCGTTCAAGAAAGCATCCTCTACTCGGTACGAGAATTCTGGGAAGCTGGTCATTCCTTCTTTCACCACTTTGAATCCAGACAGCACTATCATAAGTTGTTGCCCAAACCACAAGCTGTATATATTTCCATATCGTTTTACAGGCTGTCAAGTGAATCAAAGATGATAAATTTTACAATCAAATACACGGATGATTCCCATTTAATACTGTATGCCATCTACAGGTGTTCCTAAATCCTGAATTCTAAGACTTTTCACCATATGCAATTCTCTGCTCTTTAGAATTCTTTTTCCCCTCTCTAAGGTTCTTGCCAAGAACCTCTGACATCCTTTTTTTTTTTCAAATTTTGTTTTGCCTATTTTATTTGCTTATTAAATTTCTACACCCCTCTCTCACCTAAGTGATTTCCACGTTTTCTTTGGAAGACAGTCATGAACAATATTTCTTCGTTCCACTATTTCAGTGATGGCGAACCTTTTAGAGACCGAGTGCCCAAACTGCAACCCAAAATCCACTTATTTATCACAGGTGCCAGGTAGGTGTGGCCCACTGGGTGGGCGTGGCTGTGGTGGACATGGCAGATTCGGTGGGTGTGGCCAAGGTGGGCATGATCACCTCGATATTGCTCGTGGGGAGGGACGCCTGTAGGGGCCGGGCAGGGTTGGGGGAGATCCAGGGGGTCTCTGGCAGGTGGGGTGGTGGGCAAGAGGCTTGTCCTGCAGGGTGAGGCGAGGCAAGGTGAGGCAGGGCGGGGGTGCCATTGTCACAGGGCAAGGTGAGGCAGGGGCCGGGGCAGCTGCTGCCTGACACCATCGGCCCCCGCAAACAGAGGCCAGCGAGCGCATGGGTGCTGGGATGCATCTGGCTATGTGGGACCTTGGTGAATTAGCAGGCAGCTGGTTGAAGAGGGATGGTTGCCATCTCTGGGGCATGGGGTGCGTGCCCACAGAGAGGGCTCTGAGTGCCGCCTTTGGCACGCGTGCCATAGGTTCGCCACCACTGCACTATTTCATTAGAAAATCAGAGGTAAATGAATTTTACAACTGGGGATGTAAGTTAAATATATATATATATATAATTCAGGATGCATTAGTAGATTCTTTTTAAGTGATTGAGAACTGTAAAATTATTTTCCAATTTATGTACAGTCATCAGGATTCTATCCTTGGAAGAGAATAACAGAATAACAGAGTTGGAAGGGATTTTGGAGGTCTTCTAGTCCAACCCCCTGCACAAAACCCTAAACCATTTCAGACAAATGATTGTCCACTCTCTTCTTAAAAACCTCCAGTGTTAGCACACCCACAACTTCTGGAGGTAAATCATTCCACCTGTTAATTGTTCTCACTGTTAAGAAATTTCTCCTTAGTTCTAGGTTGCTTCTCTCCTTGATTAATTTCCATCCGTTGCTTCTTGTCCTGCCTTCAGGTGCTTTGGAGAATAGCTTGACTCCTTCTTCTTTGTGGCAGCCCCTTAGATATTGGAAGACTGCTATCATGTCACCCCTTGCCCAATAGGATTTTACTTAAACTAGGTGTACCTCCAAGCAACAGTGATACAAGAGAACATGGCAGAAGTGGAGATGCAGTAAAATTAGGCTTTATAAGCACTAATAACTAGGTCATACTATACCACATACAAAGCAGATATAAGTATCTGTTCAGAGAAACCATTTGTCTGAAAAGTTTTAGGGTTGACCTCCAAGGTCCCTTCCAACTCTGTTATTCTGATGCTTCCTTCCAAAGATGTAAGGACCCACCTCACTTTACATCTTAAGAATACAGAACTCTTGGAATATCTCTTCCAACAGGCATATTTATTAAGAGGAAATGATTGTAGGCGTGCTAGACAGGATCTGAGAAATTCTCTCCCATCCTGCTCATCCCCCTTCCCCTTCGTAGTATGACAGAATCCAGAGAGAGCAGAAATGGGTTTTTTTCCATAGTAGATAACTAGAAATGAAATATAATTGGATTCTGACAGAATCCTGATGATTGTACCTAATTCCAGCAACCCAAAATAATTTTACAGTTCTCAATCGTGTAAATAGAATCTGCTAACACATTCTGAATTTTATTTTTTTTTAACCTACATCTCGAGTTGTACAATTCATGTATCTCTGATTTTCTGATGAGACAGTGGAACCGAGACAAGGAATACAGTTTTCTTAACTAGGACAAAATCATGTTACAATACTAAGAGCCTTGGTGCAGGAGAACATGGCAGAACTGGAGTTGTGGTTAAATTGGACTTTATAAGCACTAATATCAAGCTCATACTACACCACATACAAAGCAGATATAAGTATCTGTTCTATATATCTTTCTTCTCCAACCAGCTATGTATGAGTCATTATCTAAAATAGAAACTACTCTTCAGAACTCCGACCCAGATCGTTTTTGAAATTATTATACAATTGCAAATTTAGAAGGGACCATTTAGGCGATCAAGTTCCACTTACTGTCCACTGCAGGAATAGAGAATAAAGCATCTTCAACAGAAGAAAGTCTAGCCTGAGCAGAATGAAGAGGAACCCACCTTCTCTCTGAAGAATTGGTTCTATTATCAAACATTTCTTAGAAAGATTGAACTAGAATCTGCCTTCTAAACATTTAGCCCTGTTATTTCACATTGTTCTCTGTGGAGCAGCTGTAAGCAAGGCTTACCTTAATATCATGCCATAATTTTAGTATAAAGAAAACATTTGAGAATTATCTGGTTAGAATTAAATACCTTAAGGTAGTAATCTTCACGGAGCCAAAGCCCACTTGCCAAGCCAGATCCAAGGAGAGGAAGAGCCAAAGGACCGGGAGGCAAATGTCTTCGGGTCCAAAGTTGTTTCAGGAAGGGGAGAATCAACAGAACAAGCAGCAAAAAAACCAGAATTGTCCCTGTCACCATCATTGTCCTGCTAGTGCTTCTTCTTTGAGGCTCACTAGTACATCCGGAGACGGTTGTATCCTTTTGTCTGATGCTTTTTGCTCTTCTTCCTGTTTCTCATATTTCATTAATGGGATGTAGCAAGATATCTTTTGATTACCACTGGAATTTTGTCAGCAAGTTGTTTATATTAAACCACATGAATGAGGTTACCTCTGACCGTGCGTCACTCAAATAATAAAGAGATTTAATTTTTTTAAAAAAATTAGTCCTGTATAACCCAATGTGTCCCTAATGTCATAGTGTGCCAGCATTATTTTGAAAATCATGATGAAAATCATAGTGTTCCATATGTCCATGAAATTTCCCCGAGTATACAGGAAAAACTTGTTGGATCACAGAGATATTATCTGGTCCAGGATTATATCTCATACGTACCCTTGCAAGCCCAGCATCAGGATTTTACCATGAACCTCATTCAACTTTGCTTCCAAATAAGGGAACGTCTTCACGGAGGCTTCATACTGTTGAGAACCGTCTCTGGTGCTGTGCAGCCTTTGGCAACTAAAACAAGTGTAACCACCATGCTAATAAGGAGCGTCTGTTGTAATAGATTCTGCAGCAGCTGTTATTGATTGAAAGGTATCTTTAATCCAAGCAGCAAATTATAGGCAGAGAGCTATATGTGTTTAGAAATACCTGTTTAAAAATGGATGTCGACAATCCACTTGCCTAATCCATGACCACATCTGGAAATGATCCCTGCTAAAGCTTTACCAGGAACAATTGCCCAACTCTGAAGCATTATTCAAACTAATAGAGATCATGTGGCTTGAGTAGGACCTAGCCATCCTTTATGATATTGTGTTTTGCCTTATGGCCCAATACTTTTATTATTCTTTTTATTCCTTACCACCAAATTGCCAATTGCCTTCATATGTCTCATTCTGGAGTGTAGCCTGAAAGGTGAATCTTTGAAGGACTTTTTTTTTAAGCTCACATCTGCCCTTGGGCTCTGGATAGTTTCTTTTTTCCCCTCGAGTACACAGCAAAACTCTAAGAATGACTCAAGTTTCATTTGGTTCCTAGAGTCATTCCACAATTATTATCCATCCATAGGACCTCTTTTAGGGTAATTGGCTGTCAGGCCCATGTCTCAAGGATAGGCATCCCCCAGTTCTCCCCTTGAATCAACTTCTTGCTTGTTATTAACTTAATTATTGACTTCGTGTATAAATTGTCTCATTCACCAAAGTGACCCTGGGCGGTGTAGAAAACATGACCTTTCTCTAACTGCTTTTGCTCCCATCCCACCCCACCCCATGTCTTTGATTTAAGAAAAAAAAATTTCTTCCTCTGCTACTTAAGTGGCACATGGTCACATGTATGTGAATGAATGTGGTAATCTCTTGTTGACTAAATACCAGCGTTAATTACACAGATCATTAGTTATTAGTTTCCAATCAATGGAGTACAGAAACCAAGAAGAAACCAAAAAGGATGAGATAAAAAGAAAGAACCACCTCCAGATCAACTTGGAAGCATCAGGGAGAAAGCTCCAGAAGGACAATGATGGCCATAGGGACCATTTTCTTTGTTTTTCTGCTTGCTCTGCTGATTCTCTTCTTCCTGAGACAACTTTGGACCCGAAGACATTTGCCTCCCGGTCCTTTGGCTCTACCTCTCATTGGGACTTTGTTGGCTAATGGGATTGGGCTTCAAGGAGATGTTTTGCTTAAGGTATTTATTTCTAAATAATCAACCAGTCATAAATACCATAATTTTAATTATTTTCTTTGCACCACAATTACGGATAAATGTATTAACCTAGGGCAATATTCTTGCATGGTGAGGAATTTAATCAAGTGATGTGCCGGAATATTCAAGCCGAGACCTGCTTACCACCGTTTCACAGGGCAGGATGTGAAATAATAGGGCAGGATGTGAATTTTTAGAAGGCAGATTCTGGTTCTATCTTACCAACAAAATATTGATAATGGAAACAATTTTGCTAGAGAAAGGAGGGTTTCCCCTTCTTTCTGCTTCGACATCCCTCCAATGAATATGTTTTATTTTTTAATTCCTGCACTGGACAATCAGTCAGATGTGATAGCCTAAATGTCCCTCCTAATTCTGCAGTTCTATAATGATAAAATGGTAACTTTCATATGTATTGCTTTTGAGATCATATAATCAGTAATTACTATGTCCACTAAAATGGAATGACTAGCATTAATGCTGAGAAATAAATGCAGGGACATTTTATCTGAGAAGAACGTTAATAGAACTAAAAGTACTAGAGTCCCTGGCATGTTTCAAGTGTAATTCAAGGTGTTGATTATCACCTGTACGTGCTTCATGGCTTGAAACCAGATTCCTGGGGGACTGTTTTTTCTCCCAGCTGTTTCTCCCCGTCCAGTTTGATCTAACATAGTGGTTCTCAACCTGTGGGTCGGGACCCCATTTGGGGTCGATCGACCATTTCATGGGGGTCGCCAAGCAAGGCTGTCCGCCATTTTTTTGTCCGCCATTTTTTCCCCTTTTCCAGCGGGTGCCTTACCTCCCTTGGGCTGGGCCAGCTGGTAGTCGGCCTGCTCCGTCTCTGCCGCTTGCCAGCTACGCCTCGGCAGGCGCAGGGGGTGGAACAACGCATGCGTGGTGCTCCTGGGCAGGGAAAGTCCTCGACTTACGACCGATTGGGTAGTCCTCAACTTACGACCGGTTTAGTCCTCGACTTATGACCGGTTTAGTCCTCGACTTACGACCGGTTGGGGTCGCAGCATTAAAAAGGTTGAGAACCACTGATCTAACAGATTGGGCTTGTTATGTCAGCCAAGGAATGTTGGTTGTGAGGACTAATTCTAAAGAGCAGAGAATCGCCTGGGGTGAAAAGTCTTAGAATTCAGGATTTAGGAAAGACTGTTGGGGGCATATTAGGTGCCCATACCCTGTTTTATTTGATTGTAACATTTCTCATCTTTGATTCACTTGCCAGCATGTAAAACCATATGGGAATATATACTCCATGTGGCTTGGGCCTTACCTTGTAGTTGTACTGTCTGGTTTCAAAGCTGTGAAAGAAGAAATGACCAGGTTCTCAGAAGAATTCTCGGACCGGCCGGATGATCCTTTTTTGACTGCTTTAGGAAAAGGAAGGGGTAGGTGCAAATTGTAAAGAATTGTATAACCATCACACTATTATAATTTGTGGTAATGTTATTCATAGCATGGAAAAGAAGAGCAAGACATAATAAACAAAATACTTTGAAGATATGAGATAAGCACAATAATTTTTGCTTAATCCACTTTCTGCTGATCTCGTCAACCTCCTCCAATTACACGTTTCTCTGTCTTCCGCTGCCTCTTGATCCCTCCCCTCTTCCTTCATTTATCTGTTTTCCAAATTTGATTTTTGCCAATTCTCTCTGTAGGACCTATCCACTTACAGTAGTGGCCAAAATCTTGGAAACCTTTTGGGGAAGTTTTACAGTAGAAATGCCACCTTTGGTTAAGTTTCCACCCATTTTTCTTCTAATTTCTTTATAACTGTAGCCTTGTCCACTTAATAATACTATTTTACATCGCTTTCTGGGCAACCAGTCAACTCTTTGCACCATTAATTTAATTTTATTATGTTTTACATGCTCACTAAATGAAAGAACACAAAAAAACCCAACCAACTTGATAGCGATCACATAACACACTGACGCATGTCCTCCTCTCAGCTTCAATAAATAATAATAATAATAATAATAATAATAATAATAATAATAATAATAATAATAATAATAATAATAATAATAATAAAGTCGGAAGGGACCTTGGAGGTCATCTAGTCCAACCCCCTGCTCAGGCAGGAAACCCTATACCATTTCGGACAAATGGCTGCCCAGTGTCTTCTTAAAAACGTCCAGTGTTGGAGCATTCACCGCTTCTGGAGGCAGGTTGTTCCACTGGTTAATTGTCCTCACTGTCAGGAAGTTTCTCCTTAGTTCTAGGTTGCTTCTCTCCTTGATTAGTTTCCATCCGTTGCTTCTTGTCCTGCCTTCAGGTGCCTTGGAAAATAGCTTGACTATTAATAACTGGATCCTACTGTGATCTGATTGGCTCATTGCC
This sequence comes from Protobothrops mucrosquamatus, assembly GCF_001527695.2. Classification (NCBI taxonomy): domain Eukaryota; kingdom Metazoa; phylum Chordata; class Lepidosauria; order Squamata; family Viperidae; genus Protobothrops; species Protobothrops mucrosquamatus. The sequence continues at coordinate 153,695 of NW_015388052.1, forward strand.
AAAACAAGATGACACCTGATTGGCTCTCTAAACACTCATGCTCATTGGCTACAATCAGATGAAGGAAAGCTAGCTGATATCAACTTAAGCAAGTTGTGCTTCCTTTTTCTGGTTATTTGGCTATAACTTTTCATAGAATACAGTACAGATAATTGAACAAACTATGTTGCATTACATTCTTGATTAAATTATCTTTCCATTGATATATAATTTTATCATACTACTCCCCCAAAAAGTGATGTTATTAGCCATCAAACCTCAAAAATATACTTTTCCCAAAAGGTTTCCACAATTTTGGCCACTACTGTAAAGGCACTAATTTTATACTGACTGTTCAAATATATGATCAATCTACGTTCACTGATCACCTGTCCATTCTGGAAACCACCTCTGTTTGTTTTACAAATTCACTCACATGCCTTGAAATAATCCCCGCACAACTAATACATTCACAAAATATTATAAGGGGAAAAAAATTGAACTCTTGTTTCATTTGGTTTATGAAAAGTAAATCCATGAATAAAGTTAGCGTTGATTAGAGAAAATAACCATAGCTTGTGATTTGATGTTCCCACCTGAAATCTAGACAACAACTAGACCTAAGCGGATTTTAACAGGAATGTTATCAGGAATGACTTATCGTTGTCTGCTGATGCCCACAGGAATTCTTCTTTCCAGTGGCCACACCTGGAAACAGCAGCGGCACATCGGCATCACTTCTCTGCGGAAGCTGGGCCTGGGAAAGAAAAGCATTGAGCATCGAATAGAAGACACAGCTCAGACGTTGGTAGAGGCCTTTAGACAAACAAAAGGTATGCAATTTGGGGTAATCATAATGGCTCAAGTCCCTGCCTGCAGGAATCTTTTCCATTCTGAGTATTTCGAATAAAAAGCGGTGTATTTGATTTTTGATTTTTTGATTTTTCAAACAATTAGTTCCAAATTGTTTTCCTTCATCCCCTTCAAAGTCCTGTTCCCTAAAAATTCATTATAAAATATCTTCATTTGCAGGAGAGCCATTTGACCCATCGTTTCCGGTACTAAACGCAGTTTCTAATGTCATATGTGCTTTGAGTTTTGGACGTCAGTTTGCTCTTGAAGATGAAAACTTCCAGAAGTTAATTCAAGCCCTTGAAATTATTGTGAAATTCACTACTGGCTTTTTCCATATGGTGAGTCGTTTTTCTACAAGAGAGACAAAGTCCCCCAAACCTATGTTTCCACCACTGTTTTCATGGAGTCGTGTAAGGCATGGAGGAAGCCTTGCAAATCATCTAATGTACTCTTCTCTCCAGTACTTTTGTATGCCCTCGAGTCAGTGTTGACTCCTTGTGACTGCCTGGATGCGTTTTTTCTCACGTTTCGGAAGTAGTTTCCCACTCTCCTAGAGCTGAAAAAGGACTGATCCAAGGTCACCCAGTTGACTTAGTGCTTGAGTTGGGACCAGAATTCATGGTTTCCCGTTTCTAGACTGATACCTTAACTTCAGTGGCTCTCCCTATGTAGGAATCATCATTTCAGTATCATAAGCAGATGGCCTTCTACTCCATATTTAAATACCTCTAGCAAATGATGGTCCAACACTTCTTGTGTCAGTCCATCATTGAACAGTTCTTCTGAGCTAGAGAACTGGATGCAATATTCTAATGGGATATAAATACTATGGAAGAAAGAGGAAGAAAGATTTCTCTTGATTGTAATACTAGATTTCTGCTCATCTGCCCTAGGACTATGCAACAGTCCTTGACTTGCAACCATAACTGAACCGGGAAATTTTGGTCGTCATTGTGGTTATAAGAAACTGGACAGCCATTGGTCTGAAATGGTATAGGGTTTCCTGCCTGAGCAGGGGGTTGGACTAGATGACTCCCCAAGTTCCCTTCCAACTTTTTTTTTTATTATTATTATTATTATTATTATTATTATTATTATTATTATTATTATTATTATTATTATTATTATTATTATTATTATTATTATTATTATTATTATCTTTTATTCATTAAACATGAACCTCAGTCAACAGAACATTCAAATTGGCTGGTGCTGATGGTTGACACGGGTTGCTACCAGCATCCTAGGTGTCAACCAGATATCTCCTTAAAATATATATTATTGTTGTTATTGTTATTATATATGAATTATATGGCTTTGGGGGCTTAGAGAATTGCAAGAACAAACTCACAAGACATAGTTTCAAGCACTGAAGAATAAACAATAACCTTACCTGCCATCAGTTATAATTCAGCCCACCTGATCCAAATGTCTTTGAAAACAGTCAGGTTTTCCACACCTTGGGAAACTACCAGGGTTGGGGCATCTGAATCTGAATGGGGATGCCCATTTTTGATCCCAAAGATCAAGCATACTAGATCGTAAACTAGTAGACTGTGAAAATCTAAACTATACTAGTGAATCTATTATTTAGCCTGGTATGTGAATCCAGTTGGTCTGATTTATTAAATCACACAGCTGAGTTAGCTATAGTATATATATTTAGGTTTTACAATAAGAGAATTTTATAATAGCTTTATAATAATGCATCTGCTTCCAACATTATCTGCTTTCTAGAATAATTTCTGGAGGGCTTTTATGGTCTGACACCATGTATTGTTTACCATATTTTAATGTTTATAATATTTTTTTTGTTGTTTGATTAGAGTTGTCTGTTACTGTCAGCTGCTGAAAGTCTTCTCTAACTGTGGTGGGAAATAAGTAATTTTTCCTCTTCCTTTTTCTGTTAGGTGTATGATTTGTTCCCCCGATTAATGAACTATCTCCCAGGCCCTCACAAGAAGGCCTTGGCTTCTATAGATTGGATCATTTCCTTTGCAAAGCAAGAAATACAGAAACACAAGGAATCCAGCTCTCTCCATGAGCCACAAGATTTCATTGATTACTACCTTCTTCAGATGGAGAAGGTATGAGTTTATTGTAGTTCAATACATGGGCAAGGAAATAAGAGAGCTACTTGTTTCTGTGTATTAATGATTCACCTGTGGAGGTGGTTAGCAGCATCAGGTTTCAGGGTGTGCAGCTAACAAGTAGATTAGCTTGGTTGCTCAACAGTGAGATACTGGTGAAGGTGGCACGGCAGCACCTGCATTTACTGTGTCACATGAGAAAAGCACATCTTCCTTCCCCTGTCCTTACCACTTTCTACAGAGGGACGATCGAGAGCATCCTGTCATATTGTCCTGTTGTGGAATGAAAGGACTTGAGCCAGCTCTTTGAAAAAGGAAAGGTTTATTTGCGCAGGTTCAGAGAGCTACACAAAGCAAAAAGATCTGAACCCCGAGGAGTGTTCAGAGAGCACATGTATAGTTTATACAACGTATGTATTTCCTGACCCCTCTGGATCCCATATATGGTAATATGCTAAACATTGTGATCTCAGCATTCCTGATAGTATGGAAAAATACCAGACAGTTGAACATTGACCCAGAGATAAAAATAGGGAATTGGCTACTAAGCAAAGCAAAAAACAGGATATGGCTTAGACAGTCAAGGACAGTGGGAGAGAGCATTATCTCTAGACTCAGCAATTTCTGGAATGCTCTCTGAACCACCACTTCAGTCCAATTTGGAAGCATCACTGCTTCAGACAGGAAGGCGGTGCAGAGCGTGATGAGGATGGCAGAAAAGATTATTGGTAGTTCACTTCCTTCTATCCAGGACATGGCGTATAAGCGATGCTTGAGCAGGGTCCACAGGATTGTCTGGGATGCTACACATCCTCGTCATGACCTGTTTTCCTTGTTACCTTCTGGAAGGAGGCTCCGTGGTATCCGAAGCAGAACATCTATACTCAGTCACAGTTTTGTTCCATATAGTATCAACTTTGTGAACTCTCATGTTTCTGGCCTACTTTTACATTGAGTCTTACTGAGTATGAATCTACCACTGTAATTATTACTCTCCTGCGCTGATGTTCCTACATAACTACCAAGAACATATTTTATTCTCATGCTTTGCGACACAGAAGCAAAAATAACCACATAAAAGATACATAGAATTCATTGTAAATTTCACCTTCCATTTTAAACATCAGAGCAGGAATGACCCCAACTCTACCTACAATGAAGAGAACCTGGCACAGTGTGTTTTTGATTTGTTTTCTGCTGGGACAGACACAACTTTTGCTACTCTGAAGTGGGCACTGATCCTCTTGGCAAGTCATTCTGATATTCAAGGTGAGAGAAATCTGAGCAGTTGGAACAAGGGCCGCCTCTCAGGATCTAAAACACACATGAATCGTTTAAAATTATTTGAAATATCAATGGTTATTGAACGATAAACTGAATCTGTTCATACTAATTTCATAGCTGGATTTTTGAATCTATAATCACAAACATGAGCTTAGCAGGATTATTATTATTATTATTATTAGGATTAGTGAAAATCAAGAATGTACATATGGAAAACCTTCTTTGATATCTTCAATATAATTTTGAGTGGTGAACCAAAAAGTAGATCTAAAATATTTAACAGACTTTAAATGTAAAAATCTACCCAGATTTTCAGATTTGGTACTTGTTCTCAGCCTAGATTGTGTGTAGAAGACCAGGGCTTTTTTTCTCATAGAACACCCAGAACAAAGTTCTGGCACCTTTTTTGGATGTAACCTTATAGAGTAGGCAAGGCGGGTTGTATGACGTGTGTGAGTTCCACCACCTTTTTTTTTTTTTTTTTAGAAAAAAAGCACTATAGAAGACCAAATTACAATATGACAATTAACGTAAGAGTGCAAAAATTTGGTTGAAAATATTTTCAAGACAGTTATTGATTTTTTTTTTAACTGACTCAGATTTCCAAACTGGCTGGGACTAAATTCTGATGACCGGCTTGACTGAAGGAGATTCAATGGAATCTTTGAAGTAAATTACCAGTTTGCATCAATATTCTGAATCAGTTTGGACAAGATCTAATCAGAGCCGAGGAAATGCATTTTTAATCTGTACTCCTTCATGACACTCAAAAGGAGAACGGGATTATTATGTTTAATGCCCTAAAAGGCTATTCTACATCCTAAAGTACTACTAAGGATTATTATTGGGAAATAAATAAGTGAACCACAATACTGAAAATGAAGCTTCTATTTCCATTATTTTTCTCCTAGAGAAAGTCCACAAAGAGATTGAAGATGTGTTTGGCTTCTCACGGTTGATTTCCTATCAGGATCGGAACAAGCTGCCCTACACCAATGCTGTGATTCATGAAATGCAGCGTGTAAAGTATGCCTTGCTATTTGGGGTTCCCAGGCAAACTAAAAAAGATGTGAAGATGAGGGGATACCACATTCCAAAGGTGAGAAACGTGGTCAGGATGCATGTCAGTAGTCCATCTGAGAAGGAAAAGCAGAATAAAGATAGCCCTCAATTTATGGTCACTTAACTACTGTTCAAAGTTACAACAAACACACCCACACCTACGTTACTTATGCTGCACAGCTGACTATCTTTTGAGTGAGAAACATTGGGGAAGGACAATACTGAGTTTGCCTACCTTTGCTGGTTCTTTGGAATACTGCATCCAGTTTTGGTCACTGCGATGTAAAAAAGACGCTAAGACTCTAGAAAGAGTACAGAGAAGAACAACAAAGATGATTAGGGGACTGGAGGCTAAAGCATATAAGGAAAGGCTGCTGGAATTGGGTACGTCTAGTTTAATAAAGAGAAGGACGAGGGGGGACATGATAGCAGTGTTCCAATATCTCAGGGGCTGCCACAAAGAAGAGGGTGTCAAGCTATTTTCCAAAGCGCCTGAAGGCAGGACAAGAAGCAACGGATGGAAACTAATCCAGGAGAGAAGCAACCTAGAACTAAGGAGAAACTTCCTGACAGTGAGAACAATTAACCAGTGGAACAACCTGCCTCCAGAAGCGGTGAATGCTCCAACACTGGAGGTTTTTAAGAAGAGACTGGACAGCCATTTGTCCAAAATGGTATAGGGTTTCCTGCCTGAGCAGGGGGTTGGACTAGATGACCTCCAAGGCCCCTTCCAACTTTACTATTATTACTATTATTATTAAATAGAAGTGCTGGAAGGAGAAGATGATTTCTTCCAGGGATGTAGACATACACATACATTTCAAACATAAAGAAAAGAGTGAATGGGCGATGGGTTATGAGTTTAAATCCAAATACCTGTCAGATTTTAAAGTTAGATCCTCAAACATTTTATATTTATCTTAGAAAGATTAAAAGAGAGTAAAGGCTGAATGAAAGATCAGAATTGTAAACATGTGTAGCCATGTTTCTTTGTCCTCTTCTTGTGGTAACCTGGTATGATAAAGAAATAGGTACCCAGCCCTCTATTTTATTGGAAGGAAAGGGAGAAATGAAACTAAGCTGTTGAGCAGCCACTACTCTCAGTAACTGTTTTAGACAAATATGGATTCATAAAGGCAAACTATAAGCAAATTTTTCATCAATATTCTTTGAACATTTCTGCCTGTTTCTCTTATAAAGCTGCCTAATCATCTTTTTTTTTTTTTACAGGGGACCTTTATTGTCGCAGACCTGCGCTCTGTTCTTCTTGATCCTGAACAATGGGAGAAACCTAAAGAATTCAACCCAAATCACTTTTTAGATAAGGATGGGAAGTTCGTTGAACGGGAAGAATTCCTAGCATTCGGAACAGGTAAATCCAAGAGTCCAAAACAGCTGATAACAAACAGATTCCCAACACCAACACCCCTGAGTTGTTCTGAGGTCAATATGGTCTGAATAGGAAACCCAGGATTCCTAATTCCTTCTAGTTTCAAAACTAAGAGTCTGAAATTCCCATTAGGCTATAAACTGTGATGTAGAAAGAAATACTAGATTTATTTATTTATTTATACATACATACATACATACATACATACATACATATTAGATTTATTTATTTATACTAGATTTATTTATTGATTGATTTATACTAGATTTATTTATTGATTGATTTGCTCCAACACTGGAGGTTTTTAAGAAGAGACTGGACAGCCATTTGTCCGAAATGGTATAGGGTTTCCTGCCTGAGCAGGGGGTTGGACTAGATGACCTCCAAGGTCCCTTCCAACTTTACTATTATTATTATTATTATTATTATTATTATTATTATTATTATTATTATTATTATTATTATTATTATTATTATTTATACATGCATACGATATTTATTTATTTATTTATATATACATACTAGATTTATTTATACTAGATTTATTTATTTATACGAGATTTATTTATTTATACATACGGGGTTTGTTTATTTATACTAGATTTATTTATTTATACTAGATTTATTTATTTATTTATTTATTTATTTATTTATTTGTTTGTTTATTTATTGCATCCCATCTTTATTATTTTTACAAATAACTCGAATGGCGAATATATCCAACACACCTCCTCCTCCAATTGTCCCCACAACCACAATCTTGTTACGTGAGTTGGACTGAGAGAGAGTGACTGGCCTAAGAACGCCCAGCTGTCTTTCATGGTTAAGGTGCAACTATGTTCTAACCTGATGCCTTAACCACTAGACCAAACTGGTTTTCTTACCCAGTAGAGTTTTGTAAGACAGGTGCAAGATTATACAATTACCTTCAGTGCTTGGGGGAGAATTGTTATATAAATCCAAAGAAAGCTAGCCAAATTACAGCTTCTTATTGATGGAACCAGGCAACAGAGTAATAGTGCCTGATGCATTAAGTTCCACCATTTTAATAACTGGAGAGTTCCTTCTACCACAGTGCTTCCACTCCTGTCTGGTACTTCATGTACACTAATGAATCCTTCTCCACTGATGGTACAGATAACAAATGGTAGATTTGAAAACCTATGACTCTTGTTATCAGCTGTCCCCCACAATTCCAGGAGTCCTATCACATCTTATTACCACCATCACTTGCCACTGCATCATAGTATCCCCTCCTTGCATTCCTCCATAGCCAACCCGGTCATTATAGGCAGGAAATGAGCCACTACAGTAAGAATCTAAAAGTCATTCACTCATTTACCACTCCTCCAACCTCACCTCATGGAATATTATCCATAATATGGATAATATGGATAATATTCCATCCACAAATGATGTGAAACACAGTAAATAAAAGCCTGTAGAGATGACAAACCTATAGAAGGTGATGGACAACTCATTGCCACAAATACTCAAGGTGACATGCAAAAATTGAAAAAAAAATCAAAAGTGAAAGCCAAATAATTAAAACAGATTAACAGTTGACATTGACATTTTTCCATTTCTTTAAATGTTGAGCGAGCAGAGGCAAAATATACCTCTTTGGGGAATGTACTACATAGCCTAGTAGCCACGCAGTATTCAAGTATAAACTGAGTTCTGGCAATAGAGAACTTTCCAGTGATTCTGGAAATTCCTTGTGTAGATCTAACCTGGATTTTTCAAACTGGGTTCTGATGGATCTACCAAGGATTATGGGCACACACACACACACACACACACACACACACATCTCCAGTACACTTTTAGCCAACCTATTTGCTCCATGTCTTCCTCGTGGCTCTTCCCCTCTCACTTGTTCTACACCTCAAGCATTTACATAGACTAAAGCAAGGGTTTTCAACCAGTGGTACGGGTACCACCTGTGGTACATTGGCATCTGGCAGGTGATACGCGACCATCCTAGAAAAGTGGTAGCGGGGGAGGGGAATGAACTGAACCGGTGGCAGCACCGCACAAGCCTGACCGAGAGATGGCTGGAGCTGCAGGGCTATCAGGGCTCAGCAGAAGCGCCAGGATCAGCGCTTCTTCGAGGCTGTCAGGGCTCAGTGGAAGTGCCAGGATCAGCGCCAGGATCCAGCTGGAGCCTGGTGCTGATCCTGGTGCTTCTGTTGAGCTCAGAAGAAGCGCCAATCAGCTGGAATGTTGCAGCATCTCCAGGGTCTTGTGATTTACATTCAGATGCTTGGCAACTGATTCATATTTATGACGGTCACAGTGTCCCAGGATCATGTGAAGTGACCAAAACCTGCTGCAACCACCCAGCAGATGGGGGGAATAAAAACCAAACACCCCCCCAAGCCACAGCCGAGCAAGACACCTGCCTGCCCATCCAGCGGCGCTCTTCCTCCTGTCTGAGGTTTTCATTGTTGTGAGCATTTCTGTTGAGGATTGGCAGCGGGGGTGAGGTGGGGTGGTGTTTGGTTTTTATTCCCCCCATCTACTGGGTGGTTGCAGCAGATTTTGGTCACTTCACATGACCCTGGGACACTGTGACCGTCATAAATATGAATCAGTTGCCAAGCATCTGAATGTAAATCACAAGACCCTGGAGATGCTGCAACATTCCAGCTGATTGGCGCTTCTTCTGGGCTCAGCAGAAGCGCCAGGATCAGTGCCAGGCTCCAGCTGGAGCCTGGCGCTGATCCTGGCACTTCCATTGAGCCCTGACAGCCCCGAAGAAGCGCTGATCCTGGCACTTCCGCTGAGCCCTGACAGCCCTGCAGCTCCAGCCATCTCTCACGCAGGTTTGTGCGGTGCTGCCACCGGTTCAGCTCATTCCCCTTCCTCACTACCACTTTTCTAGGATGGTCGCGTACCACCTGCCAGATGCCAATGTACCACAGGTGGTACCCATACCACTGGTTGAAAACCCTTGCTCTACTCCAGCTATAGCCTGTTGCACTGTAGAATAAGGTGGTGGACAGAGAGGTGAAAAATTGATTTCCTTCTTGTAGGCCCCTCTCTGGACAAAGACACCAAAACATTTATTTTATGGGTGTGTAGCTAGCTTTGCCTTTGAAATGGTGTTCCATCTAGTACATCTTGAGTTAAAGTCATCTCCGTGAGGGGATTTCCTTGCTGATGGGCTATACTCTGGAGAACAGATTATTATCCACTTTATGCATGCTTTGTCTCATTTACAGGTCTGCGTGTATGTTTGGGACAGCAGCTAGCAAGAATTGAGATCTTTATCCTTCTAACCAGCCTCTTGAGGTCCTTCAACTTCAAGTTGCCTGAAGGAGTCAAAGAATTCGATCAAACACCTATTGTAAAAGTGACGATGCCTCCGCAGCCTTACAAGCTATGTGCTATTCCCCACAAATCTTAAACTTATAAAAACCCACCCACAAAGCATTAAAACAGTATATTTATTCAATGTATGCATATTCTCTTAATTCCAGGTTTTGCCTCCATTTACTCTACACATCTCCAACCTATTGTTGGGTTCACACAACATACTTAACCAGATCAACGAAATATCTGGATGTGGTGGCTGAACAATATGCTACACAAGCTTGTTTAGTTATGCCTTTGTTTTCTTTTGCATGCCAATAAAATGTATTTACTTCAATTTACTCTTAGTATCTTTTTCTTTTTTTTTAATAAATTTCTTCTGTGGGCTTCAGCCAGAGCAAAAGGTAGCATTTCTTAAAATTACACTTTTTAATCATATGTCTTTCAGAGAGAAAGGGGAAGCATTTTATTGCACATGATCTTAATAAAGTAAGCGTGCTAATTTATAAAGCATTCAACCTAGAGTCTTTCCTAAATTTTGGGATTGTGACTCAAAATACATTTCACATGGAGCTGCTTTTACAGGCCATTTAAGTTGCACTTAGTTCAAAGTACAGTGGTCTGTGCGCTAACTGTACCTATCCAATAAGCCCTGCACTGGCTGCCAGTTATTTTCTGTATGTAATCTAAAGAGTTGGTTTTGACCTCTAAAGCCCTTTATACTTGGTTGCTTGATGCTCACAGAATTGTGTGCTACAACCAGAATTATTTCAATTTATTAGGGTCAGCAGGAGAAAAATGTCTTATACTGTCCCACTTTCAGGAAATTAAAAATCTGAAACGAAGAAGGACTATTCCTCAGTTTCAGTGCCTGTTTTCTGGACAGACTCTCAACAGAGTAAGTAAAATTATTGTTGTAATCCCATACGATATGGACAACACTGAACCGAATTCGCAGTGGCCATGGTAGATGTGCTGATGCTGTCTATAAGTGGGGGGAAAAATCAATCAACAAATTGTGATTGCAGGGCCGAAAAACAAACTATCTAACATATTAGAGACAGAGTGCCAAAACAGAGTGGAGACTTTGCTGATTTCCTGGCTGTGACAAATGAAGCAAAAACATATACCTGTAATACAGACACATGTTTATAATATTTTAGATTTTATATTTCATATTTTGGATTTTTATCTCTTGTGTTTTTATCGAAATGTGATGTGAATGTGCCATATGATAAATGATAATATTGTTGTAACCAAAGGTCGGAACATGTCATGGGCCCTAAAATAATAGTAAAATATGGTAAAATAAGGTAACAAATGGCCTGACTGCCAATTTGCTTGGGGCCCCAACTGGAGACTAATCATGCTGGAAAGTAGTTGATAGATTAAGAGAAGATCTCACCTCCCCCCGTGCATCCTGCTGTCTTCCTCGCCATCTTTTAATTGTTTTAATTTGTTATCAAAATATATTTAATTATACAGTTTTATTGCTTTAAATGTTGCAAGACACCCAGAATCTCCTTGAAGTGAGATGGGTGGAAAACACATCAAATCGAATCAAATAAGTAAACAAATAACTAAAGCATTAGCTGTAAAATGAAAGTTAGATAAAAATAAAGCCAAGGCTATAGCTAAGAACTTAAATATGCCCTTAAAGCCTTCCCTTTGTCTTAATTTAATATATTCTTATATTAATATTATATAATATCGAATTTTTAACATTTCTTTAATCATCCTTGTCTCTTTTTAAATGTTAATATATTGTTTTTACATTTTTATATGTTGTTAAATATTAATTTAATAAATTTAATTATGTTAAATTGTCAATTAAATTATTAAATTTAATTAAATTAATAAACTGCCCACTACCCATGGGCAGTTCCAAAATTGATTGATTGATGAAATAAATAAAAACAAATAAATGTTTTCCCCCTCAGAGGTGAGGCTGGACCCCACTTGGCTCTGGTGACTAATTATGGAGTTGGCAAGCATCTTGAAGGTGCTGCCCTGTCTTTTTTATTCTGAATTTTAAACATTTTCTTCTTTTTTAATCTGCCTTATACTTTTTTATTTATTCCGCTTTTATGTTTTTAAGACTTATTTGTACGCTGCCCAGGGACGCTCGGTCAGGGAGATGAATGGTTTCTAAATGTAATAAAGAAATAAATTAAAATTCTTCTTTGTTCCATGAGGAATCTCCTCTTCCTCCTTTTCCTCCTGATGTTAATGCTAGGTTGTTGTATCTTTCAAGTTTTTAGAAAGCATGCTGGCTGGTGAAAGCCTATGTGTCTTCCTCAGGCCTTTCATGCAAAACAAATATGGCTGCTATAAAATAAAATATAATAATAATAATAATAATAATAATAATAATAATAATAATAATAATAATAATAATAATAATAATAATAATAATAATAATAATAATAATAATAGTAAAGTTGGAAGGGACCTTGGAGGTCATCTAGTCCAACGCCTGCTCAGGCAGGAAACCCTACACCATTTCAGACAAATGGCTGTCCAGTCTCTTCTTAAAGACTTCCAGTGTTGGAGCATTCACAGCACCTGAAGGCAGGTTGTTCCACTGGTTAATTGTTCTAACTGTCAGGAAGTTTCTCCTTAGTTCTAGGTTGCTTCTCTCCTTGATTAGTTTCCACCCGTTGCTTCTTGTCCTGCCTTCAGGGGCTTTGGAAAATAGCTTGACTCCCTCTTCTTTGTAGCAGCCCCTGAGATATTGGAAGACTGCTATCATGTCCCCCCTCGTCCTTCTCTTCATTAAACTAGACACACCCAATTCCAGCAGCCGTTCCTTATAC